>NC_137899.1:56010768-56250106 GCF_963455335.1 Martes martes | reverse complement strand
AGAGAGATCACAAAGGGAGAGGGAGAAGCGGACTTCTTGCTGAGTGGAGAGTCTGTTGCAGGGCTTGATCCCTGGACCCCAGACCATGGACCTGAGCCAAAGACAGACCCTTAACTGACTGAGCCACACAAGTGTTCCATCATCCACATTTTAAATTTTAAAATTATGAACATTGATGGTGAAGTTCTTAACATTCTCTTTTCTGATGATTTGTAATTTAAAACAATTAAAAAAAAAATTTAAGTGGGCTCCATGCTATGGAGCCCAGTGCAGGGCTTGAACTCATGACCCTGAGATTGAGACCTGAACTGACATCAAGAGTTGGATGTTTAACTGAC
Organism: Martes martes; assembly: GCF_963455335.1. Taxonomy (NCBI): domain Eukaryota; kingdom Metazoa; phylum Chordata; class Mammalia; order Carnivora; family Mustelidae; genus Martes; species Martes martes. The sequence goes on along the minus strand of NC_137899.1, from coordinate 56,249,768 downwards.
CGAGGCATCCAGGTGCCTCTAGTGATTTGTAATTTTAAAAATAATTTTATAGACATTTTTAAAATCAATGGCAAACTTTTTTTCCTAATATTCCAAAAAAATTTGTACTTTGTTTGATTAAATACATTGGCTAAATGTGGAGAAAGCCAAGTTGCCCTTCAATAGATGAATGGATAAAGAAGATGTGGTCCATATACCCAATGGAATATTACTCAGCCATCAGAAAGGGTGAATACCCAACTTTTGCATCAACATGGATGGGACTGGAGGAGATTATGATAAGTGGAACAAGTCAAGCAGAGAAAGTCAGTTATCATATGGTTTCATTTATTTGTAGAACATAAGGAATAGCATGGAGGACATTGGGAGAAGGAAGGGAAAAATGAAGGGAGAGAAATCAGAGTGGGAGATGAACCATGAGAGATAGTGTAGTACTGGTTTTAGGAATAGAATTTATTCATCACTTACATGTAACATCCAGTGCTCATCACAAGTGCCCTCTTTAATGCCCATCATCCGTTTAGCCCATCCCCCACCTAACTCCCTTCCAGTAGCCCTCAGTTTGTTCTCTCTCTGTCTTTTAAAAGACTCTATTTCTTTGAGAGAGGGGGAGAGAGAGCATGCACGAATGGGAGGGGCAGAAGAAGAGGGAGAGAGAATCTCAAGCAGACTCTGTGCTGAGTGTGGAGCCTGATGTGGGGCTTGGTCTTATGACCCTGAGATCAGGATCTGAGCCAAAACCGAGAGTCAGATGCTTAATTGACTGTGCCACCCAGGTGCCCCCTTCAGTTTGTTCTCTATAGTTGAGTCTCTTATGGTTTGCCTCCCTCTCTGTTTTTTATCATATTTTATCATATTTTTTATCATATTTATCATATCATATCATAAAATATTTTACCATATTTTATATTTATCATATTTTATCATATTTTTATCATATCATATTTAATTTTTCTTTCTTTCCCCTATGTTCATCTGTTTTTAAAATTCCACATATCAGTGAAATCTTACGATATTTGTCTTTCCCTGACTGACTTCACTTAGCATAATGTACTCTAGTTCCATCCATGTTGTTCCAAAAGGCAAGATTTCATTCTTTTTTTATGGCTAAGTAATGTTCCAGTGTGTGTGTGTGTGTGTGTGTGTGTGTACCACATTTTCTTTATCCTTTCATCAGTGGATGGAGATTTGGGCTCTTTTCATAATTGAGCTATTGTTGATAGTGCTGATTGAGATACATCTGCCCCTTCAAATCAGTATTTTTGTATCTTTTGGATAAATACCTGATAGTTCAATTGCTGGGTTGTAGGGTAGTTCTATTTTTAATTTTTTGAGGAAGTTTTCTAGTGTGGCTGCACGAGTTTGCATTCCCACCAATAGTGTAAGAGGGTTCCCCTTTCTCTGCATCCTCACTAATATCTGTTGTTTCCTGAGTTGTAATTTTCAGCCATTCTGGTGAGGTGTGAAGTGGTATCTCATTTTGGCTTTGATTTGTATTTCCCTGGTTATGAGTGACATTGAACATTTCACATTGTCTGTTACCCATTTGTATGTCTCCTTTGGAGAAACATCTTTTACCCATTTCTTAATTGGATTATTTATTAATGTATTCCAAGTCACATATTTAATAATTATTCATTTTATATTTTTCTTAAGATACTTTTCCTTTTATCAAATTTTAAAAACTTGTCATTTGAAAGGATTTTTGGTAAGTTTTATCATATTTAGATTTGCTTTGACCTACCTTGACTTGGTAATCTAAAATTATACTAAAATTATATTATAAATATAATATAAATTATATTATTTCACTTATTAATATTTTATGATATAGTTTAATATTTCTATGAAATTGTTAATTTAATTAACATATTTCAACATTGTACTGAAGATTTTTGACTCACCATAAAGACAACTAAAATGCTTAAGTATGGTGCTGTCCTTAAAAAGCCAACTCATGACAAGTCAGCATGATTTGACTTTTCATTCACATTTGTAAATCAGTACTATAATGATTTCCCTTTTTTAAATTACAGCAACAACTGGAAAGGAACTAGTGTGTCTCTTTCATAAACTTGTTTGTCACCTTAGTTTAGTGCAGAGAGTAAGGTACAATGGAAAGTAATGTGGCCCTTTGGCAACAATGTACCTCTCTGAGAAGCCCTTGTATAATCAAACATCATGGAAGTATTGAAATCGAAGCTTTATGTGTTCTTACATATATTTTAAAATAAGAATGATATAGAATGTTAGCAGGGGACATGAATATCTTTGAAGTGATCTTAATCCCATTTTTGGAAGGTGCTTTCAAATTACATTTGTGGCAGATAATAGGCTACATTATTCTATATTTGCTACAATAAATTTACCTTTAAAAATTAGAAATGTCTATACTAATTTTCATATCAGATCTGCCCTATACAGTGGCTAATATCTTTCTACAGATTTGGAAATGAAGATCTTGAGTGTGATCTTGCAGTTAAAACATTATGCAGACAGTGAGCATCAAATCAACTAGTCATTAGAGAAGTGCATATTAGGACTGCAGTGAGATACAACCACATGCCCATTAGAACATGAAAACTAGTGGCTACCATATGCTGGCAAAGATGTGGAGAAACTGAATAATTTGTACATCATTGGTAAGAATGTAAAATGCTATAGTCTGGAAGAGTGTATATCTGGAAAGTAGTTTGGCAGTATCTCAAAAAACTAAATTTGCAACTATCATATGAACCAACAATCACACTTCTGGACATTTATGTTATAGAAATGAAAACTTTTATTTGCACAAAAACCTGTATAAGAATATTTATGGCAGCAGTAATCATAAAAAATGAAACAACCCATATTACCTTTAGTAGGTCAATGGTTAAATAAACTGTGGTATATTCATAACATAGAATACTAGTTTGCAATAAAAAGGAACAAAGTATTGATACATCTAAGAACTTGGATGGATCTTAGGGATACTATGCTGAGTGAAAAAAGACCATCTCAAGAAATCATATAATATGTGATTGTATTTATATATCAGTCTCAGAAAGACAAAATTGTAGAGATGGAGAACAGATTAGGGCTTTCCAGGAATTAGGGATGATGGAGATGAAGAAAGTAGGTGTGACTGTAAGGGGGATAGCACTAGGTAGATCTTTGTGATGATGGAGTAGTTGTGTATCTTGATTGTGCTGGAGGTTACAACAATCTACACATGACAAAATGGCATAGAAGAAAGCACTCTCTTTGTACCAGTGTCCATTTCCTAGTTTTGATATTGTATTATACTTACCTAAAATGTAACCATTGAGGGAAACTGGAAAAAGAGCACATGGGCTTCTCTGTACTATTTTGTTAATGAAGTAAAATTCACTTAAATTTAACTGTTTGATATTGTACAATTCAGAGACATTTAGTATATTTACAGTGTTGTGCAACCATTAGCTCAGTCTAATATAAAAACATTTTTATCCTCCCAAATGGAAACCCATACCCATTAAGACTCTCTGCACCCACATCCCCTTTGTCATAGGCTCTGACAACCACTAATCTGCTTTCTATCTTTATGGATTTATCTATTCTGAATTTTTCATATGAATGGAATCATATAATAGTGATTTTGGGTTTGAATTCTACTATTTAGTATATTTTTTGAGGTATAATCATGTTGCTCATGTGTCAATCTTTCATTTCTTTTTATGACTGAATAATAACCCATTGTACAGATATTCCACATTTTGTTTATCAATTTATCAGTTGATGGATATGTGGGTTAACATCTTTTGTTTATTGTGAATGGTCCTGCTGTGAACATTCGTGTGCAAGTTTTTGTTTGAGCATCTTTCTTTCTTTCCTTTTTTTTTTTTTTTAAGGATTTATTTATCCAGCCACTGAGTGGCTCAGTGGTTGTGTTTGACTTTGGCTCAGGTCATGATCCCAGGGTCCTGGGATGGAGCCCCTCATTGGGCTCCCTGCTTGGCAGGAGACCTGCTTTACCCTCTCTTTCTCTGTCCTCCGGCTCGTGCTCTCTCTCTTAAATAAATAAATAAATAAAATCTTCAAAAAAAAAAAAAAAAGGTTTATTTATCCATTTAGAGACAGCGAGGTGGGGAGAGGGGCAGAGGAAGAGGGAGAGAAATCCCCAAGCAGATTCCCTGCTCAGTGTTCAGTCTAACAGCTCGGTCCCAGGACCCAAAGATCATGAGCTGAAACCAAGAGTTGGCCACTCAACTAACTGAGCCCCCAGGCAACCCTGAACATCTACTTTCTGTTCTTTGGGGTATATTCTTGGGAGTGGGAATTCTTGGGAATTGCTAGGTCATATGGTAATTCTATGTTTAAATTTTTGAGAATTGCTAAACTGTTTTCCATAGTGGCTAAATCTTTTTACTTTCCCTCTGACAGTGTACAAGGGTTAAAATTTCTCTACATGCTTGCCAACCCTTGTTATTTTACTTTTTGAGAGAAAACTTGTTACTGCATATTTGAAAGTTGCTAAGAGAGTAGATCTTAAAAGTTCTCATGATAAAAGCAATTTTTTTGTAACTACTAATGGTGATGGATATTAATTAGACTTACTACAGTGATCATTTCACGATATATACAAATATTGAGTCATTATGTTGTATACCTGAAAGTTATATAATGTTATATGTCAGTTATATCTCAAAAAATTATTATGGTCGTCCTCATGGATAGGAAGTGGTATCTCATTGTGGTTTTGATTTGCATTTCACCATAGACTAAAGGTGGTGAGCATCTTTTCGTAGGCTTGTTGGCTATTTGTATATTCTATTTAGAGAAGCATCTATCAATTCTTTTTCCATTTTTAAGTTTGGCTGTCTGCCTTTTTTGTTGTTGTTGTTGCTGAGTTGTAAGAGTTCTTTATACATTCTGGACACTAGATCTTTATCTGATACATGATTTGCAAATTTTTTCTCCCATTCTTGGGATTGTCTTTTCACTTTTTGATAATGCCCTTTGATGTGCAAAAATTTTAAATTTTGATGAAGTCTATTCTTTACTTTGGTTGCTCTTATTTTTAGTGTCATATATAAGAAATTATGGCCAAAATCGAGGTAATGAAAATTAACCCCAATGTTTTCTTCCAAGAGTTTTACAGTTTTAGCTTTTATATTTAGGTCTTCAATTCATTTTGAGTTAATTTTTTTGTTTGATGTGATGTAAGGGTGCAGTTTCATTCTTTTTCATGTGGATAGCCAGTTGTTCCAGTACCTTTGTTGAAGAGACTATTCCTTCTCCGTTGCATGGTCTTGGTACCCTTGTTGAAAATCAACTGAACTCTCAGTTCAATTCCACTGATCTCTATGTCTACCCTTATGCCAGTACCACAGTGGTTTTAGTAGCTGTAGCTTCAGAGTACATTTTGAAATTGGAATGTTAATTCTCCAATTTCATTTTACTTTTTCAAGATTGTTTTATTTTTTAATTTTTTTATTTTTTAAAGATTTTATTTATTTATTTGACAGACAGAGATCACAAGTAGGCAGAGAGGCAGGCAGAGAGAGAGAGGAGGAAGCAGGCTCCCTGCCGAGCAGAGAGCCCAACGCAGGGCTCGATCCCAGGACCCCGGGATCATGACCCGAGCCGAAGGCAGAGGCTTTAACCCGCTGAGCCACCCAGGCGCCCTCAAGATTGTTTTGACTATTTGGAGTCCATTGAAATTCCATATGAATTGTAGGATCAGCTTGTCAATTTCTGCAAAAAGGCATTTGAGATTTTGAGAGGGATTACATCTAAATTGCTTGGGTAAGTATTGCCATCATAATAATATTAAGTCTTCCAATTCACAAACATGAATAATTTCCATTTATTTATGTCCTTTTTAATTTCTTACAGTAATGTTTTATAGTTTTCAGTGTACAAGTCTTGAGTTTCTTTTTTAAATTAATCCCCGTTTCTTTTGTTAAAATTTTTTTAAAAGATTTTATTTATTTATTAGACAGAGAGAGCACAAGCAGGGGGAGCAGCAGGCAGAGGGAGAGGGAGAAGCAGACTCCTCACTGAGCAGGGAGCCTGATGTGGGGCTCAAATCCCAGGACCCTGGGATCCTGACCTAAGCTGAAGGCAGACGCTAAACCTACTGAGCCACTCAGGTGCCCCTCTTTTGTTAAATTAATCCCAAATTATTCTTTTTGATGGTATTGAAAATGGAATTCTTTTAATTTCATTTTCAGATTGTTTATTGTTGTGTAGAAATAGAATTGATTTTTTTTAGTCTTGATCTTTTATTCTGAAGTCTTGCTGAATGCATGTATTAGCTCTAATATTAGCTTTTTTGTGTGGATTCTGTAGTGGATTTCCCTATATAGGATCATATCATCAATGAGTAGAAATAATTTTACTTCTTCTTTTCTAATTTGGATGCCTTTAATTTCTTTTTCTTGACTAGATGTTCTGGGAGTAGTGAATGTAAATAACATTTTTGTCTTGTTCCTCCTGATCTTAGTGGAGGATTTTTTAGCCTTTCACCATTGAGTATGCTAGTTGAGGTTTTTTTGTAGATGTCCTTACCAGGCTGAGGAAATTCTCTTCCATTCCTACTTTGTCAAATACTCTTTTTTTCATGAAAGGGTGTTGGATTTTGTCAAATGATTTTTTTTTTTTTTTGCACTAACTGAGGTGACCTTGTGTTTTCTTTTCTTCATTATATTAATGTAATGTATTATATTGCTTGATTTTTGCAATGTTGAACCTCTCTTGCATTCCTATAATAAATCATACTTGGTTATGATGTATCATCTTAAAATGCTGCTGGATTTGGTTTGTTAATATTTTCTTGAGGATTTTTGCATCTATATTCATAAAGGATATTGGTCTAGAGTTTTTTTATGATGTCTTTGTCTGGCTTTGGTATCAAGGTAATGCTGGCTTCATAGAGTTAGGAAGTATTTCTTCTTCTATTTTTGGAAGAGCTTGAGATGGATTGGTGTTAATACTTTAAATGTTTGGTAGAATTTACCAGTGAAGAAGGAGCATTTAAAAGCCCTATCCACCCACATATCTCCTTTCTCAACAGCTTTCTTCCCAGTCTTTTTTTTTTTTTAAGATTTTACTTATTTATTTGAGAGAGAGCAAGAGAAAGGGAGAGAGCATGGACGATCGGGCGCTCCTCCTTCCCAGGGTTTTTAGTCTGGCTGTTGCTTTTCCTGACTGTTATCCCTAGTTCCAGGCTGCTCTGGTCCAATGCTTTTGCCTTTAAATGCTTCCAGCTTATGCCACTTAGGAAGCTTCCTAGCCCAGGGCATATCACTATATATTGGGCAAAACAAAAGGTAACCCTTTGTACCAGTCTTTTAAGAAGCCACTAGACAGATTGAAGCAGTTACAGTTCTTTGAGAATAAGGTCCCTATTGCTTTCTGTGTCACTAGCAACCTGCACCAAGAATTCAGGCTTCTCTGTCTTCATGGCCACTGCTGGTTGGAGAAGTTTGGGATTGAACATGAGTGATTTAAAATGTCCCAGTGCTTGCTTACCACAATGCAGAAGCTTCTTTCTTCACCAATCTTAAGAGAATCCTACAACAGTTTATTTGACAGTTTTTGGCAGCTTATTAGTTTTTGTGGAGAGATAGAGCTCTGAAATTCTCCACTCCTCCATTTTTGGTGATATTATTTCTGTACTGTAGTTTGCAACTTCCTATAAATCTATGGGTGTTTCAAAATAGGAAGTTTAAAAAATTATCCTAATTCTCTGACCTTCTAAGGGAACAAGCTATGATAAATTCATAGAAAAATAGTCTTTGTGGTTGTGTGCAGATATTAGCTGTAGAAAGTACTTTCTTCTCTTCTGAATAATTTGGTTTAGAATATGACAGCAACAGAGGAATTGATAGAAGGAGGTAGAGATTATTGGGACTATTGAGTGGCTCAGTCAGTTAAGTGTCTGCCTTCAGCTTCGGTTATGATCCCAAGGTCCTGGATCTAGTCCCATATCAGGATCTAGTCTCCTTACTCAGCAGGGCGACTCCTCCCTCTGCCTGCTGCTTTTCCTGCTTGTGCTCCCTCTCTCTCTGATAAATAAAAAAAAAAAAAATTAAAAAAAAGAAAGAGCTAGAGATTATTATCTTAATTTGAAGATCTCTAAATTTTAGTGTGTCCTTTCTTGTGTTCCTAGTTCTTATCATATTCACATCTCATTTTGATGAGATTAAAGATTTTTTTTTTATTTATTTGACACAGAGAGAAAGAGGTCACAAGTAGGCAGAGAGGCAGGCAGAGAGAGAGGAGGAAGCAGGCTCCCCGCTGAGCAGAGAGCCCGATGTGGGGCTCGATCCCAGGACCCTGGGATCATGACCCGAGTCGAAGGCAGAGGCTTTAACCCACTGAGCCACCCAGGTGCCCCTCATTTTGATGAGATTAATGTCAGTCTTCTTTGTTTTAATTTGGGCATCACCTGGATATACCCTTTTGTGGATCTTGAAGAGGTAGGTATGATATGGTAGAGTGGAATTTGAAGGATATTTTATGACTGTCTTCTATATTGAAAGAAAGGTAAATAGATATGACTAGCACATAAGGCAGATACAATTGGATTTAATTAGAACCCAGCATGGGGCATCTGGGTGGCACAGTCGGTTGAATGGGGGACTCTTGGTTTTGGCTTAGGTTGTGATCTCAAGGTCATGAGATCAAGCCCCAATGTGGGGCTCTGTACAGTCTGCTTAAGACTCTCTCCCTCTCCCTTGCCCCTTCTCCATCCCTGATGTTCTCCCCCCCCCCCCCGCAAAATAAATAAATAAATCTTTAAAAAAGAACCCAGCTTAATTACTTTTCATTAGTGGTTATTGACTTTTTTTTTTTTTTTTTTACTTCTCTTCTCTCTTAACACTTGCCACTTCTTTGTAGAGAATAAAGTAAAAGTCTGTAGTTATTCATTTTGGAATTAGCTTTCAAATTCTTGGTTTAAGTTGGAGTCAAGAAATCTGAGCAATTTTGAAAACTTGTTGAATTTGCTTAACTGATATGTGTCAGCTTTATTATATTGACATTAGCTATAAAATATGTATAAAATATGATAGATTTATTTTTAAAAAGAGCTTGCAGTGTATGTAAATAGGGACTATTCATTAACTTAAGAGATCTTTCTGGAATATCTCCTACCTGACAGGTACTGGACTAGGTGCTGAGAATAGAATGTGGGCAAAACCAGATTTAGTTCCTGCTCTTAAAACACAGTATAGGGGCACCTGGGTGGCTTAGTCAGCTAAGAGTCTGCCTTTGGGTTGGGTCATGATCCCAGGGTCCTGGGATCAAGTCCTGCATTGGGTCCCCTGTTTGGTGGGGAGCCTGCTTTTCCCCTCTCCCTCTGTGGCAACCCCTGCTTGTGCTTGTTCTCTCTCTCTCAAACAAAATCAAATCAAATCAAAACAAAACAAAACCAAAAATAGTACATCTCTGCTTAGTATATTCTTTCCCTATGTTACAAAAACAGACTGCCCATTAAGTCTCTCCAGCAACAATTTATTTCTTGCCCGTATTACCTGTAGGTGATTGTTAATTAGTTGTCACTTGGTCTACATGTCTCTCATTTCAGGATAAATAAGTAGCCTTTATCTGGGACATTTGGGTGTTCCCTCATTCTCTGCTCTCTAGCCATATGGATTTCTTTATTTTCCTTGAACAAACCCAATGATTCATTTTCCAGAGCCTTTTCCTGTAACATTCAGTTTGCCTGGCACTCTATATTATACACCATACAACACCATCTCATCATGTCCTAGTTAACTCATACTTAGTTAAATCTCAGCTGAAGTGTCAGTTACTTAGGGAAACTTTTACTGACCCCCACGTCTGTCTGCTTACACTAATTCAAAGTGATCAGCCAGTAATTGAATTGATTATTAGAACAAAAGTCAGTACTCTTTAGAGGATTGTAACACTCTTTAGAGGATTACAACAGCTCTATAATTTATCATCCATAATGTCCAGTTTGTAATCAAAGTTCATAGTCATGCAAAGGAGGAAGAAAATGAAACTCAAGAAAAAAGAACAGCCAATAGATATCAACTCCAAGATGGTTCATAAATTGGACTTAGCAGAGAAAGTTTTTAAAGCAGCTATTATAAATATGCTGAAAAAATAATGCTTAAGGTTTTAAAGGAAGATAAGACCTTAATGAATTAATAGATAGGGAATATCAGAAAAAAAGGAAAGTGAAAAAGAAAACAAAATGGAAATCCGAGGTCTGATTTCCAATGAGAAATTCCTTGTATGAATGTGAGGGTGATCTGGTTGTGACATCTGTTACTCTATTGATCACTAGGCTTGATTTGGCTGATCTGGCTGGCTAGGCAGTGTCCTTTTCTTCCCTCACTGCTCTAAGTGCATCCCTCACAAAGCTGTGTGCTCTGTTGAAGAGGATGACCTTCCCCAGTAGTGGAGGACCATTCTTCTGTCAAGGTTATACAAGTAGCTATGCTCCCCTGCTAGAACTTTCAAATAAGCTCTCAAGGTCCATTTGTAGGAGAATGTAGAGTAGTCAAGTTTCCAAGACTCCAGACACATCCAAATGATGTGCTGCATGTGGTAGTCTGCCTTTCATTAAAAAAAAGAAGAAAGAAAGAAAGAAAAGAAAAAGGAAAAAAGGAAAATTTCCTGTATGAACTTAACAGATTGGAGATAGCAGAATAAAGAGTACACATCACTAGAAATCATCCAATCTAGGAAACACAGGAAAAAAAGATTGAAGGAAAATGAACAAAACCTCTAGGATCTGTGGAAAAATATCAGAGTCTTACATATGTGTAATTGGAGTCCCAGAAGAGGAGAGTGACAATGATAGGAAGTATATTTGAAGATATAATGGATGGGATTTTCTCAAATTTGATCAAAAACATTGCTTTACTGATCTAAGGAACTCAGCTAGAGCCAAGCAAGATGAATTTAAAGAAAAACACACACAAAGGCACAGGTGGGTGACTCAGTTGGTTAAGCATCTGCCTTCAACTCAGGTCTTGATCCCAGAGTCCTGGAATCAAGTCCCCAGCTGGGCTCCCTGCTCAGCAGGGAGTCTGCTTCTCCTTCTGCCCCTCCCCTACTTGTGCTCTCTCTTACAAATAAATAAATAAAATCTTTTTAGAAAGGAAAGAAAAACACACAGAGGCTTATTATAGCTAACCTGCTGAAAACCAAAAATAAAGAGAAATGTTGATAGGAGCCTATTTCAGATATTCCATGGCACCCATGTATTAGATGATTCACTGGAACTCACAGGACTCAGAGGCAGTTATACCTGCTATGTTCTATTGCAGTGAAAGTATGTAAAGCTGGATCAGTAAAGGGAAAAAGATGCATCAGCTAAAATCAGAAGGAAACCAGGCATAAACTTCCATAGTTCTCCCTCCTGGTGGTAGCATAGGACACACTTTTTTCTCCTGCACTGAATTCTAGCAACACATAGGAAGTATTTGTCCCCAGCTCACCAAAACTGCCACAAAAAGAAATAGAAAATTTTAAATAGCTCTACATCTGTTAAAGAAATTGAATTCTTTGAGTAGGTAATGATGTTTTAGATAAGACCCAGAAAATAGTAACCACAAAAGAAAAAAAATGACAAATTGGACTTCATCATAATTAAAACCTTCTGCTATTTTAAAAAACACCATTAAGAAAATAAAAGTCACAAGCCAGGAGAAAATACTCGCAAAATAGAATTCATTTTATGTTAAGAACACTTAAAAATCAATAAGACATATAGCCCAATTAACAAAAAGTCAGCAACCTGTAAAAACACTTCACAAAAGAAGATAAATTATTGGCCAATAGGTACATGAAAAGATATGCAACATTAGTCATCACAGAACTGTAAATTGAAACCATGAAACACTAGAATAGTTAAAATTTTAAGACCAAATATTTTTTTTTAAAGATTTTATTTATTTATTTGACAGAGAGAGATCACAAGTAGGCAGAGAGGTAGGCAGAGAGAGGGAGAGGGGAGCAGGCTCCCTGCTGAGCAGAGAGTCCGATGCGGGACTCGATCCCAGGACCCTGAGATCATGACCTGAGCCCAAGGCAGCGGCTTAACGCACTGAGCCACCCAGGCGCCCTTAATACCAAATATTGAGGAAGATTTGAGGTATTGAAAATCTTACAGTTTATTGCTGGAAGTATAAAATGGTAGAGCCATTTTATAGTTTGGTACAGTTGGCTGTTGGTGGTGTTGTGTATATGTATATAAAGTTAAAACATATTGTTACTATATGACCTAGGAATTCTACTCATAGGTGTTTCACCATAAATAAAAATGTGTCCACAAGATTTGTATATAAATTTTTCCAGTTGCTATTGTTGCATAACTGTCACCAATTTGACATAAATAAAGCCATTTTGTCACACTCATGGATTCTATAATTAAGAATTTGAGGAAAGACAGATGAAGGTGGCTTTTCTCTTTTCCTCAATGTCTGTGGCTTTAGCTGAGAGGGCTCAAAGGCTAGGGATGGCTGGGGGCTGGAATTACCTGAAGACTTGCTCACTTTTAAGTTTGTCTGCTGGTAGATGCTGTTAGCTGGGATCCAGTAAGATTGTCAGCGGAGAACAGCTACATGTGGACTCTCCATGTAAGTTAGTTCTTGGGCGTTTTCATAATACAGTGGATAGATTTCGAGAATGATGGTCCCCAGAGAATCAGGTGCAAACTGTATCACCTTGTATGACCTAGCCATAGTACCGAGCTTACTTACATTCAAGGGGAGGTTACATTAATTCCACTTCTTGATGAAAGGTGTGTCCAAGTTATCTTTTAAGGAAATTATGTTGTGGTTATCTTCAGAGAATACAATCTGCCACATGAATGTTTATAGTAGCTTGATTCATAATAGCCCCAAACCGGAAGTAAGGAAGTAATCCATATGTCCATCAACAACTAAATAGGTAAAATTTTGTGGTATAGTCATGCAAGTCAGCAATGAGAAAGAACAAGCTATAGATAAACTCAACAGCATGAATAAATCTCAAAAACAGGCTGAGAAGATGAAGCCAGAATCACATGTACATAGCGTATGATTCCATTTGTTTGAAGTTCTTGTTCATGCTGAGTAATCTATAATGATAGAAATCAAATCAGTAGTTCCTTGGGATAGGGGGTTGGAGGATTGGCTGGAAAGGATGGATACATAGAACTGAACAGTTGTAATGTGTATATTTTATTATATATAAATTATAACTCAAAGTTGATTTTTAAAAACTAAAAAAAAATTGTAAGGGCAGGTAGGAATTAGAAATGAGTATACAACTCTTTTGAGGAGTTTTAATGTAAAAGAGGAACAGAGATGTGAAAATAGCTGAAGAGGAAATGAGGTAGAGAGGGAGAAATTTAGGGAGAAGAGGCTTGTTAGAGTGATTTTGTTAGGTAGGCAAGAGAGGATGGTTGTAGTGCATTCTTCAAAGGCTTGGCCTCAGATAGGATCATGGACAATTCATTTGTAGTTAACAGAAGGGAAGATGGAGCGTAAAGATACAGATGCTTTTAGGTAGGTAGACATTTCAGAATTCGTCGAAGTTCTCTTCTGATCAGTGAGGTAGGAATTAAGATTATCATCTGCGAGTAACAAAGCGAAGAAAGTTTTAGAATTTTGAGTACCCAGAAGAATGTATGAAACAATTAAGTAGGAGACTGGGAAAGTGAACAGACTGTAGGGAACTGCATGATTGCCAGGCAACATTAAGGGTATACTTAAGGTTCTTGGTCATAACTTTTTAAGTGTTGTTTTAGTTGTTTTTTCCACCTTGTTCAGCTGTATGGTTGCTGACGTGGACCATGTGGAGAGTTGCTATTTCACCAGGGTTGTATTTTTGCCAAGGGAATAAAACAATTAAGGGCAAAGTAGTTGAAGGAATATATTCAAAATGCTGATTAGAATTAACTAAAGAATTTGAAATGGGCAAGGAGAGAAAGGAGAATATTGGGAAGTAACATTATATCCTGGTATGGTTAAAAGTTTTTGGGGTCTGAGTGCGTAAAAGGATGTATTGAAAAGATAGGAGAGGTCAGAGGTCAGCGGGGGGAAGACAGTGGTTTCTCAAAGTATCATTTGGGGACCTTTTGGGGGTCCCTAAAATCCTTTCATGTAGTCTACAAGCTTAAAACTATTTTCATAATATTAGGACTTTTATTTGTCTTCTCAGTCCTATTAATGGGTATACAGTAGTGCTTTCCAGAGGCTACATGGTAAGTGATGACTAATGGGATATATGCTTTTAAGTTCTTGTGTTTTAAAAATTTGTTTTATTTTTGAATGTAGTAATTACCAATAGATATTAACCTACATAAATAAAAAGCTGTTTCAGAGCCTCAGTAATTTTTAAAAAATAACTTTATGAACAACTTTAGATTTATAGAAAAGTTGCAAACATAGTACAGAGTAGTCCCATAAATCCCACACCCCGGTTCAGTTTCTCTTAATGTCATTCAAAGAATGTGCATTTGTCATTACTAATTACATTGCTTTTAACTAAATTCCAAACTTTATTAGGATCTCACTAGTTTTTTCATTACTGTCTTTTTACTTCTAGGATCTAATCCAGGATACCATATTGTATTCAGTTGTTTTCATGTCACCTTAGTCTCTCTGGTCTGTAAGAGTCTCACAGTCTTTTTCTGTTTTTGTTTGTTTGTTTGTTTTTTAGGACCTTGTTACTTTTGAGGAATATGTATCAGATATTTTTGTAGAACAGCCCTCAAATGTTTCTCTAATGTTTTCTCATTATTATACTTGGTTTATAGGTTTTTTGAAAGAATACCACAGGGGTAAAGTGCCCTTCTCATCATATCAGGGGTACATAATATTCACATGACATCTCAGGTGAGGTGAATCTTGATCAAGTCAGTGTTTGCCAGATTTCTCCACTATAAAGTTACTATTTTCCCCTTTTGATACTCTATTCTTTGGAAACAAATCACTATGTCCAACCCATTGTCAGTAGGAAGACAGGGACTAAACTCTTCCTGGATATATCTTTTGGAATTCTTCTGAGAGGAGGACTTGTCTCTTGCTCTCTAACTTTTGTTTATTTATTTATTTCATTGTGGACTCATGTATGTTTATTTTATACTGTGGGTAATAATTCAGTTCTATGTTATTTGTTATGTTGCTCAAGTTATTCCAGCTTTGGCCATTGGATATTCTTTCAGGTTGGTTTAATATCTTATCTTAAAGTGTAAAATGGCCCTGACCAAGTGTTTGAGAATAGCTGGTCTAGGTCATGATCATAGGATTGAATAGCTAAGGCAGGGAAGAAGACAATGTGGTTGGAAGAGATTTTTAGGAATTAAGAGTTCAGGGTGTGAGAAAATAACCAACAAGAATTCCAATTTCTATCTATCTGTCAGAGAGAAAGGAAGAGAGCACAAGTAGGAGGGGCAGAGGGAGAAGGAGAGAGAGACTCAAGCAGACTCCTCACTGAGCGCAGAGCCCGACTTGGGGCTGGATCTCATGACCCTGAGATCATAACCCCAGCCAAAACAGGAGTTTGATGCTTAACCAACTGTGCCACCCAGGCACCCCAATCACCAAGAATTTAAATAGGAGTAGTTTGAGACAGACAGGGAGCCAGAGTTAAAGTCATTTAGAAATGAAGGGGAGGTGATGGGGGATTTGACTGATAGATGCAGCTACATGAGTTCAAAGCAACGTTGGGTGGATGGTTTGAAAAGAGAGAGGAAGAATGATTTGAAAATGATAATAAGGAGAAAGGAGGAGGACAGTTACTTTACCTCCAGGCTTAGTGGTTTCTTCTGGGGCTACCTGAGGAAAAGCAGTCACTCTGAGAAGATCACAGGGAAAGCTGTCTTCAGAGAAGAACTGGGTTTCATATTAGAATAAGAAGAAAGAAAGAAGAAAGAAAGACATTTAGAGAATTGTTGAGGACGCAGAGGATTTTACTGCTAACAGATTGTCAGTTTCAGAAGGCACAGTGAAAAAACCTCCTTCCAGAATTTGAATGGGATAGGAGAGGAGGGTAAAACAGATGTGCAAGAGTTATGTAGATTAGTGTGTGAGGGCTGAGTGTAACCTGGGAGCTGTAGTGGTGTCCAACATAAACAGGGATCGGGGATGAAGGGAATGATGACTTTGGTCTTGGTAGACCTGAAGCAGATAGTGGTGGTAAGGCTGTGAAAATTTCAAGAGTAGGGAGGTAGTTTTAAGCCTCTCTTTTGAGCTCTGTGGAAGAAGGTAAAGAGGTATGGGCAGGGACAATTTTACTTGAGCTTGAATGCATGCTGAACAAGTAAGTATTCAGATTAACTCAGCTATGCAACTGAGGGCTCTCATATGATCTCTGTCAAGTGGAAGATAAGAGGCCTGGGGCTGTTACTATTGTATAATATACACACAGAAAAATGCACAAATCAGTGTGGAGTTTGGTGAATTTCCACCAAATGAACATACCTGTGTAACCAAGCCCCTACATCAAGAAGCATAACATTACGAGAACCCAAAAAGTAACTCCCTCAAGGGCAACCGTTATCCTAGCTTTTAACACAATTGATTGGTTTTGCTTGTTATTGAAGTGTATACAGATGTAATTACAGGAAAAAATATTTTTCTGCCTCCTTTTACCCAACATTGTAATATTAACATAATTATATCTTGATATAATTATATATATACATAATTATATATAATTATATATCATATTATTATCATTGTTGTATAGAACTCCACATATGGTGTACCATAATTTATCCATTCTACTCTTGATGAATATTTGGTTTGCTTCTACTTTTAACTATTTACAAAACCTACTGCTATGGAAATTCTTAAGCACATCTTTCAGAAAACATATGTTCATGTTTCTATATGATATTATTTTTTATGGGTGGAATTGCTGGGTCAATGGAACATAAATGTGTTCAAGTTTAGAAGATATTTTCCAAAGCATTTCCAAGATATTGTACCAGTTTATATCCACATCAGCTTATATGAATATTGTTTGCTCCGTACCTTTGCCTTTCATTCTAGCCACACTTGCAAGAGTGTGTGTATGTGTGTGTGTGTGTGTGTGTGTGTGTGTGTGTGTGTGAGAGAGAGAGAGAGAGAGAGAGATTTTATTGTGGATTTTAATTGACTAACAAAGTCGAACACCTTGTTTTTCCTATTGGGATTGTCTGCCTTTTTCTTAGCAATTTGAGTTCTGTATATATTTTGGATATGAAGCTCTTGTCAGGCATATGAAATGCAGTATCTTTTCTGACCCTGTGGCTTTGCTTTTTCATTCTCTTAGTGGTAACTTTTGATGAATAAAAGTTCTTCCCGTCTTATGATTGGTGCTTTTGTTCCTCTTGTTTAAGAAACCTTTGCCTACTCCAAGGTTATGAAGGTATTTTCTTATGTTTTCTTCCAAATGGTTTATGTTTTACCTCTTTCACTTAAATCTGTGGATCCATGGAACTGGTTTTTGCACATGGTATGAACTAGTAGGTCATGGTTCTCTCCCCACATTTTACCCTATGTCGCTATCCATTGACTTAGCCTCATTTAATTTAAAGACTGTTCTTTCCCTACTGAATTGGTGTCACTTTTGTCATAAATCAGATATATATGTTTCTAGCTACTCTGTTTCATTTTTTTTTCTTCGACCCTTATGATAATACCACACTGGCTTAACTACTACAATGTTTAGTAAGTTTTCTAGTAAACCTTGATATTCAGAAGTTCAAGTCCCGTAGCTGTTGTTCTTTAAGATTGCTGTGACTATTCTTGATCCTTTGCAAATCCCTCTTGATTCCTTTTTTTTTTAAGATTTTATTTATTTATTTGACAGACAGGGATCACAAGTAGTCAGAGAGGCAGGCAGAGAGAGAGGAAGGGAAGCAGGCTCCCTGCTGAGCAGAGAGTCCAATGCGGGGCTCCATCCCAGGACCCTGGGATCATGACCTGAGCTGAAGGCAGAGGCTTTAACCCACTGAGCCACCCAGGCGCCCCCCTCTTGATTCCTTTTAACCTTCTAAAATTAGTCTCAATTTTAACTAGGGAGTTATTTTGAATTTTTGTGAAAATTTTACCTCCCCCAATTTTCTGTAATTTGATGTAGCATGGTTTTATTTGTGATAATTTTCTGCTCTACTAGATAAACATTGGATAAATTTTTAAAAACCCTTATTTGCATTTATATTTACTTTGCTTCATTTTGCTTCACAAATAAATATAATATAACAAGAGAAAAGTAAGTAGATCCAGGGGCAGGATCTACCTGGTGCATGGCTTAGTTGGTTAAGTGCCTGACTAGCTCAGGTCATGATCTCAGGATACTGCGATCAAGCCCTGCATCAGGCTCCGCTTGGCCTGGGAGTCTGTTTGTTTCTCTCCCTCTGCCTCTACTAACCAACTCTGCCCCCACAAACTCATACGCTCTCTCAAATAAATAAACTTTTAAAGAAAGTAGATCCAGGCAGAAAGAAAATAAGAGTAAGAGTATAATATGAAACAAGAAAAAGGATTAACTCAGGCCTGCTTTTTTTGTGTATAGAGTTAGGGCAGAAACTGTGACTCCCACTTTATTAGAATCAAAGTAAAGAGAATCCGTTACGAGAGTTACAGTATCCATATGTAAAAGCAAACCAGTTACTCTAAAGGAGAGTTTTTCCTGGCAGGGAAAACTTAAGATGTGGATTTTCTCTTCTTTTGGATTTTAAAGGTGGTAATGTGATCTAGCAGGATTTTTGGTAACATTTGGGACACAATTCCGAAGCCTAGTTTATTCGAGTGGATAGTTCTATAAAATCAGTAGTATGGTACACACATGTGTTTTTTGATAGTTTGACTTGAACCAAGGATAAAATTTGGATTAAAAATTAAATGGGTTGGGGAGCCTGGGCAGCTCAGTGGGTTAAAGCCTCTGCCTTCGGCTTGGGTCGTGATCCCAGGGTCCTGGGATTGAGCCCTGCATTGGGCTCTCTGCTCTGCAGGGAGCCTGTTTCCTCCTCTCTCTCTGCCTGCCTTTCTGCCTACTTGTGATCTCTGTCAAGTTAATAAATACAATATTAAAAAATAAATAAATAAATGGGTTATTTTTTGTTCTAAAAAATAACATGCATATCTCTCAATCCCTAATGAATGAATGAATCAATGTGTGTGTATACACATTGTGTATGTATATGTTTACCCATATTTTTCTTAACTATGGTTTTATTTTTTTCTCTATTTTTTTAACCATGTTTTTTTTATACTTTTTTTTTTTTAAGATTTTATTTATTTATTTGACAGACAGAGATCGCAAGTAGGCAGAGAGGCAGGCAGAGTTTAACCATGTTTTTAATGGGAATTAGACAATAGAAACTTTTTATATTCTTAGGCAAGAACCTATGTTGTTCATTAAGGCATGTCTGTATGCTCTGATAGACAACTGAGCAGAGGCTATGTGAGTTGATATTCCTCAATAATAATATTGCATTGTATTGGGTGCCTAGGTGGCTCAGTGGGTTAAAGCCTGTGCCTTTGGCTCAGGTCATGATCCGAGTCCTGGGATCAAGCCCCGCGTCCAGCTCTCTGCTCAGCAGGGAGCCTGCTTCTCCGTCTCTCTCTGCCTGTCTCTCTGCCTACTTGTGATCTCTGTCTGTCAAATAAATAAATAAAATCTTAAAAAAAAATTGCATGTGTCTGGTAGCCATTTGTATGTCTTCATTGGAGAAGTGTCTGTTCATATCTTCTGCCCATTTTTTAATATGATTATCTGTTTTGTGTGTGTTGAGTTTGAGGAGTTCTTTATAGATCCTGGATATCAACCTTTTATCTGTACTGTCATTTGCAAATATCTTCTCCCATTCCGTGGGTTGCCTCTTTGTTTTGATGACTGTTTCTTTTGCTGTGCAGAAGCTTTTTATCTTGATGAAGTCCCAGAAGTTCATCTTTGCCTTTATTTCCTTCACCTTTGGAGACATATCTTGAAAGAAGTTGCTATGGCTGATATCAAAGAGGTTACTCCCTATGTTCTCCTCGAGGATTCTGATGGATTCCTGTCTCACGTTGAGGTCTTTTATCCATTTCGAGTTTATCTTTGTGTACGGTGTAAGAGAATGGTCAAGTTTCATTCTTCTACATATAGCTGTCCAGTTTTCCCAGCACCATTTATTGAAGAGACTGTCTTTTTTCCACTGGATATTTTTTCCTGTTTTGTCAAAGATTATTTGACCATAGAGTTGAGGGTCCATATCTGGGCTCTCTACTCTGTTCCACTGGTCCATGTGTCTGTTTTTATGCCAGTACCATGCTGTCTTGGTGATCACAGCTTTGTAGTAAAGCTTGAAATCAGGTAACGTGATGCCACCAGTTTTATTTTTGTTTTTCAACATTTCCTTAGCAATTCGGGGTCTCTTCTGATTCCATACAAATTTTAGTATTATTTGCTCCAGCTCTTTGAAAAATACTGGTGGAATTTTGATTGGAATGGCATTAAAAGTATAGATTGCTCTGGGCAGTATAGACATTTTAACGATGTTTATTCTTCCCATCCAAGAGCATGGAATGGTCTTCCATCTTTTTGTGTCTTCTTCAATTTCTTTTAGGAGTGTTCTGTAGTTCCTCGAGTACAGATCTTTAACCTCTTTGGTTAGGTTTATTCCGAGGTATCTTATGGTTTTTGGTGCTATAGTAAATGGAATCGATTCTCTAATTTGCCTTTCTGAATTTTCATTGTTAGTGTATAAGAAAGCCACTGATTTCTGGACATTGACTTTGTATCCTGCTACATTACTGAATTGCTGTATGAGTTCTAGTAGTTTGGAGGTGGAGTCTTTTGGGTTTTCCATATAAAGAATCATGTCATCTGCGAAGAGAGAGAGTTTGACTTCTTCCTTGCCAATTTGGATACCTTTTATTTCTCTTTGTTGTCTGATTGCTGTTGCTAGGACTTCTAATACTATGTTGAACAAGAGTGGTGAGAGTGGGCATCCTTGTCGTGTTCCTGATCTCAATGGGAAGGCTGCAAGCTTTTTCCCATTGAGGATGATATTTGCTGTGGGTTTTTCATAGATAGATTTGATGAAGTTCAGGAATGTTCCCTCTATCCCTATACTTTGAAGCGTTTTAATCAGGAACGGATGCTGGATTTTGTCAAAAGCTTTTTCTGCATCAATGGAGAGGATCATGTGGTTCTTCTCTCTTCTCTTATTGATTTGTTCTATCACATTGATTGATTTGCGAATGTTGAACCATCCTTGTAACCCAGGGATGAATCCTACCTGGTCATGGTGGATAATCTTTTTAATGTGCTGTTGGATCCTGTTTGCTAGGATCTTGTTGAGAATCTTAGCATCCATATTCATCAGTGATATCGGTCTGAAATTCTCCTTTTTGGTAGGGTCTTTGCCTGGTTTGGGGATCAGGGTGATGGTGGCTTCATAAAAAGAGTCTGGAAGTTTTCCTTCTGCTTCAATTTTTTGAAACAGCTTCAGGAGAATAGGTATTATTTCTTCTTTGAAAGTTTGATAGAATTCCCCAGGGAATCCGTCAGGTCCTGGGCTCTTGTTTTTTGGGAGGTTTTTGATCACTGCTTCAATCTCGTTACTAGATATCGGTCTATTCAGGTTGTCAATTTCTTCCTGGTTCAATTTTGGGAGTTTATAGTTTTCCAGGAATGCATCCATTTCATCTAGGTTGCTTAGCTTATTGGCATATAACTGGCCATCAGGGAGATTCAAATCAAAACCACATTGAGATACCACCTTACACCAGTTAGAATGGCCAAAATTAGCAAGACAGGAAACAACGTGTGTTGGAGAGGATGTGGAGAAAGGGGAACCCTCTTACACTGTTGGTGGGAATGCAAACTGGTGCAGCCACTTTGGAGAACAGTGTGGAGATTCCTCAGGAAATTAAAAATAGATCTTCCCTATGACCCTGCAATTGCACTGCTGGGTATTTACCCCAAAGATACAGATGTAGTGAAAAGAAGGGCCATCTGTACCCCAATGTTTATAGCAGCAATGGCCACGGTCGCCAAACTGTGGAAAGAACCAAGATGCCCTTCAACGGATGAATGGATAAGGAAGATGTGGTCCATATACACTATGGAGTATTATGCCTCCATCAGAAAGGACGAATACCCAACTTTTGTAGCAACATGGACAGGACTGGAAGAGATTATGCTGAGTGAAATAAGTCAAACAGAGAAAGTCAAGTATCATATGGTTTCACTTATTGGTGGAGCATATCAAATAATATAGAGGACAAGGGTAGATGGAGAGGAGAAGGGAGTTGAGGGAAATTGGAAGGGGAGGTGAACCATGAGAGACTATGGACTCTGAAAAACAACCTGAGGGTTTTGAAGGGGCGGGGTGGGAGGGTGGGGGAACCAGGTGGTGGGTATTAGGGAGGGCACAGATTGCATGGAGCACTGGGTGTGGTGAAAAAACAATGAATACTGTTACGCTGAAAATAAATAAAAAATTTAAAAAAAAAAAATTGCATAGTATTAAAACTTTATTGCCAGGTACTTAAATAAGTGCTTTTATTTGCACTTTTTAATTTAATCCTAACAATAACCCCTTGAAAGTCGGTGCTTTGGCTATCTGTATTTCACAGATGAAAAAGTAAGGTAAATAAGTTGCCCAAGGTTGTACTACAAATAAGTAATAGAATCAGGATTCTGTTTCTGGCAATTATGCCTCTCTTTCTACTACACTATAAGGCTGATGAAAATTAAGAAGCCTAATGCAAAATTTGTGCTTGAGTTAGGAGGTTAGGAAATTCAGATAGAGCTAAGGTTTTCCTTCAAGAAACAGTTTTTAGGTCTACTCTGATACAGATGGGTGAAGAAAACTACTTTGTAAATTCACAGAAGTTTTCTTGAGATAAATTTGTTTTGCATTTTCTTTAGCTTCCTTTTCTCCTCATTTTTACCTAGCTAAATCCCACTCTTCTGAATAGCTATTGTTGAATATGATCATTATCTTGAATATTATCACTTTTATTCTTATTTTATGATTATTAAGCTTTCAGGGAACCAAGTGGCTTGTCTAAATAGATTGTAAAGAATCAAAATATAAGCAAATGGAATTATTTAAATGCTTTCTATAAAGTCAATTTTGCAGCATGTTTTTTTATATTTTTACAATTTTAAAATATTTTCTGTAATTTTCTTAAGATGCATGATATTTTGGAATTATTTCATTGAAACAAGGGAAAGTGTTTAGTATATTTTGCAGCTGGCATCCCTAAAAGCTGAATGAAAACTGTGGAGCCAATTTCATTATGATATTTATACTTTTATTAAAATTCTTGTGTTTGAATGCTTGTTTATGCATGCTGTTTTGAAATGAGCCTAGTAATTTATGTTTGAAACTGCTTTAATTTCACAAATAAGAAGTAACTAAATTTTATAGGACTAGTTCTATTCGTAGTAATCTGACTTTAACATATGTTCAAAATTTTAACATTTTTCTATGTTAACTTTCAGGTCGAAGGTCTAGAACAGATGTGGAAAGATGTTCACTTCAGAGAAAGGGGCTGTGGAGGAATGGTTGTCAGAGTTTAAGGTAATATTTGCTGTTTCAGTGTAATAATTATATTCCAAAGAAGTTTTGTTTGGGGTCTAAATCCCAGTGGCTGTTTTTAAAATTTTATTTTATTTTTTATAATTTTTATTTTTTATGACTGAAAGTCTAAGTATCTATGGAAGCAGAAATATGTTCCAACAAATCTTAATAAGGAATTTTTACGCATAGTAATTCTTTCCAGGAAGTAAATTCCTTTTTCTCCCAAGTGGTTAAAAGAGTTTGTTTTCTCCTTTTCATAGCAACCTCACAAAGAATGGTTAAAGTTTCTGAATGTTAATGTTACCCCCTCCAACCATCAAAGATTCAGTGTTAAAATGTTTCTCCCAATTTGGAGGGGAACAGGAGTGGGTATGATCAACAATGGGGAGAAGATGGGAAGATATTTACCCACCTTTCTACCAATGGATCCTTCTTTAGGTGGCTAACTTTTGTTTTCTTTTCTTGTGAAGTTTTCTGTATAATAGCTAAAATTGTGGGGGTGGGGTTTGGGTTTTTGTTTTTTGTTTGTTAGTTTGTTTGTTTTTTGCGGGGAGTGGGTGGTGCAGAGGGAAAGGGAAAGAGAGAGAGAAAGAGAGAACCTTAAGCAGGCTCCACGTCCAGTGCAGAGCCTGATAGGGAGCTCTATTTCACAACCCTGAGATCATGACTGAGCCAATATCAAGAGTTGAACCCTTAACCAACTGAACCACCCAGAGACCCCTCAAATTATATTCTTTAACCAGTAAATTACCTTCTCCTTGTCCTTTAGGTCTTGTTACACATAATTATGTGAACTTCATGATCCTAAACCATAGGAATGAAGGGTTTGGGCTGTAACTGTCACTTTTTTGTCCAGCCTAATCAGTCCATGACTTTCAAGGACAAATGTATAGTCTGAAAAAGTCAGACTTACTGGCTTGTTTCAAAGAGGGAGACTACAACAGGCACTATATGAGCATCTCACCAAACAGAAGAAAAGATAAAATCATGGGATTTGGAGGAAAGGTGAAGTTTAGATGAAATTTAAATGTAGCAATTTTTTTGGGCTTGATCAAAACAAAGCAGAGCTGTATGTAATGGAGTAAAAATCTGGTGTGGACTTCAAAGTGGACCCAGGGTCATGTTGTCTTGGAAACTACAAAATTAACATCTATGTGGAATGTTATGCTCAGAAACCCCTTATCTGAAGCTCTGGCTCTGTACCTTGGTTGAAAATCAAACTTGCTTCTCTGTGTCAAGATGACTTAGATCCTCCAGGCAAGAGTGGGGTGTTTCATTCTTACTGATTCATGTTTATACAGCCATGGTTTTGATATCTATGATTTTAGATAACAAGCCTTCTCAGTGAATAAGAATATAGTTAATCACTCAAAAAGGGAGGTTGTTATGAAACTTAAGCTGCAGTGTGTCCTTGAGAGAAGCAATGTTTCCTGTTAATTTTGCAGCTTGCCTTATCAGTCATTATTATCTCATCCTGACAAATGCCTGGGCACATTTTCACTTTGTCAGTTATTATAGTCATGAGTTGAGTATCCTTCTACAGATCCCCTAAGTCATCATAAGTGATGTAGAATCTTATAAAAGTGCACTGTATATAGTGCCTTCTACATATTTTAATAATTTGATTAAACATTCTGCATATGTTATTTTTCTAAGTGTTCGAGTTGTTTTGAAGCCTTTTTTTGCTTCTGGAGTGTTTAACATGGTTCATTATATCATGATTTTAAAAAAATATTTATTTATTTGAGAGAGAGAGAGCACAAAAGGGGAGAGGAGTGGAGGGAGAAGCAGACTCCCCACTGAGCAAGGAGCCAGACATGGGGCTTGATCCCAGCACCCTGGAATCATGACCTGAGCCAAAGGCAGACGCTTAACTGATTGAGCCACCCAGATACCCCATGGTGATTTTTTTGACAGGTTGATGGAAATTGTCAAGTTTAAGAGTTGAGTACTACTTCTAGGGCATTCTTATGTTTAATAGTGAAGTGAAGTTTGCAAAAACAAATACAGCCAGCCCATTAGCTGTTTTTTAGTATGGGAATTGTGGAAAGGGGGCATGCTAAGGATGGGGGAAGGGTCAACTATTAAGGCAAATAATTGAAAATCATGACTGATCCCCTTACCTTCCTGTTTGTTTATTCCCTTTCTCTCCTAGGTTGGATATGTAGCACTCTAGCAAGTATAGCAGTGAAGGGTAAGGGGGCAGTGCAGTAAGTAGTATGGGCAACAGTATGCCTAGTGTTTGAGGAAGTGGGTAGTTGGGCAGAGGGTTGCAGAGGTGACATGCAGAAGACTCAGCCAGACTGGTTACATTGGTAGGTTGGTTACTTTGAGTAAATAAGTAAATACATGGAGGATGATAATGGGAGTTAGGTTTCTCTATGTCTGAGAAAAGAATTAGAAACGTGGAATGAGGAAATTCAAGAAAGAACGCTAAGGTGTTAGCTTAGAATTGAAAGAATCAGCATGAACTCATGGATCTAAATATGTATATGATAAATTTATACATGTAAAACTGTACATAAAGGCATCCATATATTTCCCAGCTTTATTCACTGGGGGGCCAAGAAATAATGACACCCTGGTAGTAATGAGTATACCATGCACCCAGATCTTGTTTTCTAAATACTGTCTTCCACTAAAAGAAACTAGGATGTGAATAAAGTATTATCTGAATAATATTTTAGCAATATAACATATATTATGTGGGTAGCACTATTTTATCAAAATTTTTATGAGTTTAATTCAAGGATAAGGAAACTTTTCCATTGGAAGAAGGAGAGTAAAATCCTGGGCCCCATGAATTAAAAAAATAATTTTCCTCTGCCCCCCCCACAAGATTAAATTTACCCAATTTTCTTTTCTTTTCTTTTCTTTTTTTTAGAGATCTTATTTATTTATTTGACAGAGAGAGCATGAGCTGGAGGGAGGGGCAAAGGGAGAGGGAAAAGCAGGCTTCCTGATGAACAAGAAACCCATCCCAGGGCTTGATGCCAGGACCCTGGGATCATGACCTGAGCCAAAGGCAGACGCTTATCTGACCAAGCCACACAGGCACCCCTAAATTTAGCCAATTTCCAATCAATTTAATATAATGAATGTTTTAAATTTACATTATAGCTAAAGAGAAGATACTTTCTATTCGTTGTTTAATTTGGTAAGTGTTCCTGAAAATTATTTTGAGTGTATTCTGAATTCTGTTAATATGTATTGAATTCAGCTCTGTTTATATTTGATAAAGAGATTAAGCTTATCAGGCAAAATCAGCGGTATATTAAAGGTAATAGAAAGTAGAGAAGTGTTGAGAACATATTTTAAGTACTTTTTAAATTGGAGTGTCTTGTCTTTTGAGATGATTTGTAATGTTAGTTACATGTTTTGGTTAAAATATTTAAGAAAGGAAGTTTGGATGTGTATATGTATATATATATACATATACACATAATAGAGAGAGAGAGAGAGATTGAGAGAGAGAAGAGGAGGGAAGCCTCTGTTTGGTTATTTAATTTGATAACCATGATACTATTAAAGCTATAAGATCATCAGATTGATGAAGTAGTCCAAACACATAGGTACTCAGAAACCTTTTGATTTAATCATTATTATTCTGCTAGGTGGTTTTATGATGTTGGAAAAATCACATTAACTTTTTTATGTTTCAATATCCTCATCAGAAAGAGTGAAGTGGGCAGTCTGTGAAGGTGGTTTTAGTTCTACATTGTTCTATGGTCACAGTCCGAACTCCCAGCCCTATATTTACCATGCTCACAAATGCACAAGGACAACACAATTTGTTTTGTGCAATTTTTTTTTTTTCTGCCTTTGGAAAAACTACTCATGCCACTCTAGCTATGGGCCCTCATTAAATATTCTCTTTGTATACCAACAAAGTGATTAGACTTGAGACTTCATTATTTTAGTATTTCATTAATAGGTCAGTTTCTTTTTTTTTCAAGATTTTTTTCAAGATTTATTTATGTTAGAGAGAGAGCGAGCACAAGCTGGGGGAGGGGCGGAGGGAGAGCGAGAGAAGCAGACTCCTGGCTGAACAGGGAGCCCCTTGAGAGCTAGACCCTAGGACCCTGAGATCATGACCTGAGTCGAAAACCAAGAGTTGGTTGCTCAACTCACCCAAGTGCTCCTAGATTTTATTTATTTATTCATTTGAGAGAAAGAGAGAGAGAGAGTACACCCACATGCATGAATGGGGGGAGCAGTGGGGAGAGGAAGAGGGAGAGAGAGAACCTCTCAAGCCAACTTCACTAGAGTACAGAGCTGAAAGAGGGGCTTAATCCCAGGACCCTGAGATCATGACATGACCTGAAACCAAGAGCCGGCTGCTCAACCAACTGGGCCACCCAGGCTCCCCTCCGAGTCTATCTTTTTAAAGATGTATTTGTAAAGTATTATCTTTCAGATTGTATTGTGTTTTTCTTAATGTTATGTGTAGATTTATCTAGGAGATTTCTAGACTCCTAATTTTTTCAATTTTCTGGTAATCACTGAATCTTAAAATCTAATCTATGTATAATGTTGAATCGAGTTGTTTTATTTATTGGCTCTCCGTCGTCTGTCTTCATTAATTCTCTTCCACCCAAACCATATCACCTCCTTACAGTTTTAAAAAACCATCTGCCAAATGATACTTTAGTATGAAGCATCTGTCTTCTTCAAATTTTGCCAAGACTAATTTCCTATTATTTTATTTTATTTATTTATTTTTTGTCTCCAGTTCTGCCTTCTGAAAAGTGAGCAAGCTTAGGTGGTATTTAAGAAGGCCAGTACAGGGATGCCTGGGTGGCTCAGTGGGTTAAAACCTCTGCCTTCGGCTCAGGTCATGATCCCAGGGTCCTGGGATTGAGCCCCGCATCAGGCTCTCTGTTCAGCGGGGAGCCTGCTTCCCCCTCTGTCTCTGCCCGCCTCTCTGCCTACTTGTGATCTTTGTCTGTCAAATAAATAAATAAATAAATAATCTTTAAGAAGGCCAGTACCTTTGAACTAGTACAGTGCAAGAAAATATGAAGGTTTGCCCTAATAGTATTTAAATCCATTGGGCTCTGTCAGATCTTAAGTTTTTCAAAGCACTGTTCATAAACGCAGCAATTATATTTTCTCCTTTAGACAAAAATGGCTTTTCCACATTTACAGAATGAAATAATGACAGAATTGTGCACTAATTTTTAGAAGACCCTTCCTCATATTTAGCAGCATAGTGTCCTAGGCCCATGGTATTTTCTGGGGTTTGTCAGAGAAGAGCTATTCTTTTGCCTTCAGCTGTTTCACAGAAAATATTTTACCTCATGAGGGTTGATTGGTACATAAACTGAAAATTGTAATTCACATTTTAAAAAAGATTTTATTTATTTATGTGTGAGAGAGAGACAGACAGACGGAAATAGTGACAGATAGTGAGAGAGGAAAGATTGAAGGAGGCTTCCCGCTGAGCAGGGAGCCCAACATGGGGCTCCATCTTAGGACCCTGGGATCATTACCTGAGCTGAAGGCATACGCTTAACCAACTTAGCCATCCAGGCACCCCTCTAATTCACATTTTTAATGAATGTTACAGTTTTAGCCTAGATAGTATATGTAATATTATAATAATCTTTCTATTCACTAATCTTTTTTTAAAGATTTGTATTTCAGTTCACTAAGTTTTAAATTTTATGGTTAGACACACACACACACACACACAATAGTATATTTCATATATATAACTCAGGTTCATTTCCATTCAGGGAGTTAAAAATCTGTTGTTTATTTGGCCGTTATTCCCTTTTATATAAATTCCCCTAGTATTAGGTTACTCTTGATCAAATAACGGAAATGAAATGTTGCCTGGAGATCTTTTGTTACATGCTTTTGAAATATTGAAGAATGCCCTAATCTCCTCTTTATGTAAGCAGTTGCAGTGAAACTTTTTTTTTACTCTGGAGAATGGTGGAAGGTTCCCAGATAGCTCACATTTACTTACCATTCTGGTAAACAAAATATCTTATTGACTTAAAAAAAGAATCTATTCAATTATATATCTTAAAATGAAATGTGACCTATTTTTAAAGAATCTACTGAAGCGTAAACAGTGGCAGTGTTTGTTTCTTATTCTGCTCATCTCTATTGAATCCCTTCAGCAAAGGTTTGAGTATGAGGGCTTATTCTGAGTGCCATAGATGGAGAGATTATAAAATAGTTCTTGCCTTTAAGGAGCTCATGGTAAAGTAAGAATGAATCATATATCCTTAGTATAAACATTTATGCTGTTGAATTTTCTGTGTCTGTTTATGCACATGTACACCTATATACATTAACCATAACTGTTTTAAATTACAAAATACTAGGAGATGGGACATGTAAGAAATAGTGTGTATCTTGGAATGACTCTTAGCAATATCTTGAGACATTATATCTACTGCAGGGTTAATATTTGTTGATTGATTGAAGTAATTTGCATGAGAAAAAATAATGACTT
Source organism: Martes martes (assembly GCF_963455335.1). Lineage (NCBI taxonomy): Eukaryota > Metazoa > Chordata > Mammalia > Carnivora > Mustelidae > Martes > Martes martes. Next base: position 56,219,802 of record NC_137899.1, on the reverse strand, counting down.
GGAGACAGATATTAAGGAAGGGATATACTCTAGAAAGGTAGGTTTTTATCATTTGTTATGATGAAGTATTTTGTTTTGTTTGTTTGTTTTGTTTTGTTCTCAGATTTCCCTACTCCTTATACCCAAAACTATCCGACTGGAGTTTTATCTCTTCCCATTCCTTTCTGGTCATGGTGTCTTTTCTGAGTGAATGGTACTGGCAAGCTGTAATTAGTTGTCCATATTTTAAATGGCATTAGGAAAATTAGTTTGCTGGTAGTGTGGCTATCTTTTTCTCCAATTCTGAGAAGTCTACAAATTTGCCCCCAATTCCTAACTTAATAGTCATTATATGTAACTCAGGAGTTACTTTGATAGATGATCTGTGGCCTTAAGGTTTGAAACATTCAATCCTTATACAATATGTTTATTAAGGAATAGGATCAATACCACTAGTGAGATTTGTAACTTCTATAATGCTACCAAAAATGTATCTCTGGCTTTACACATGTTTTGTATCATTTCTAACCTGAGACTGTGATCAAAGATGAAATGTTTATGTTAATTTATATCCCTGTTCATGATAAGAAAATTAAAATATATTTTTGTTGAGATATAATTCACATGACGTAAAATCCATTGTTTCAGAGGGAAAATATAGTGGTTTTTGGTATAGTTACAATGTTGTGCAAATAACACCAGGATCTAATTCCATCACACCAAAAAAAACTCTATGCCTATTAGTCACCCACAATTCCTCCTCTCCCTCAGTCTCTGGCAACAACTAATCTACTTTCTTTTTATGAGTTTCCTTATTCTGGACATTTCATAAAAATAAAATCTTTTTTTCTTAAAATTTGTTTAGACACTACCAGAAACATCTTTATCAAATTATGCCACAAATTTGAAAGACAAGAGTTCTTTAGTTTCATCTCTGTATAAAGTTATCCAAGAGCCACAAAGTGAGGTAAGTACTCTTACAGTTTATTGTGCTAGTAGCATTCAGTTGGTTGATTTTTAATTTTTTATTGTGAAATATAACACATATATAAAAGAGTAAGAAAAAGTGTATGTTTAAAGAACTTTGGTATATATTATGGATTGTTTATCTGATTATATTTGAGAAATGGGGTCTTGGGGGGGTAAGAGTAGAATACTATATGTTCAAAAAATGGTAGAGTAAAAAAAAAGAACTATAATAAAATGAACTTCACTGTCCCATCTCCTAGGCCAAGAAATAGAATTATTACCATATTCTAAAAACCATCTCTGAACATGTTCGTTCTCTTCCTTTATCTGTTTGTGTGTCTGTTTATCTATCTATCTTGTTAGAAGTAGCCTAGAAAGTCAGGACCATTATATGTATTGATTGATTCAACAAATATTTGTTTGCTCATTATGAGCCAGCTTCATTGCTAGGCAATAGAAAGTCAAAGATAAGTAACACATGGTCTTTATCCTGAAAGAAGAAAGGGAGAGAAAATAAGTAAATACATACATTCAAGGCAATGCCTAGATGGATATGCACAATTCCAGGTATGCAAGGTGAGAGGACATTCCAAACTGTTGGGTTAGTGTATGGAGGCCTGAGAAAATGCAAAAATATTTAAGGAATGGCAAGCAGTTTGGCCCAACTGGTGTTTCTCTGTCCTTCTTTTCTCTTACCCCATCTTCTTTTCTTTTTTTAGAAAGAAAATTTAGTTTGAAGGTGATAAAATGATCGATACTCCAGATTCTGGTGCTTACAAACCCCATCATTCACAGTAGAAATAGAAAAGGATTGGAAATAGTGTGGAAAGTAAAAGGCATGGTACTTAGGAAAAAAAGCGAATAGGCTAATGCAATAGTTAACAAGAGAATAAGACTGGTACTGAAGCTGGAAAGATTAGTTTAGGCTGTAACCATGGTGAGTCTTTAATTCCTTCATAAGCAGTTTAGACTTTTTTTGCACTGAAGGCATGAGTTGGTCAGATTATTGTTTCAGGAAGTTGGCTATGTGGAGGATAGATTGGAGAATAGAAAAATTGAAAGCAGCAGATGCTGGGACAATAGCCTGGGAGGGAGCTGTTGAGAATGGAAAGAAGTGGAGTAGAGGGGAGGGATATGAGGTATGTAGTTTTTTTTTGTTTGTTTTTTGTTTTTTGGTTTTTTTTTTTTTTTGCTTTTTTGTTTTGTGGGTTTTTTGGTACCTTAGTTTGGTAGATCACATGGCAACTCTAACACCAGTAATGTTATCATTCATTGGTAAAATAACCTATACTTATACCCTTAGTCCAGTCCTGTGTAGATCTATCTGCCTTTTGGATGAAGCTCTCAAAGCTTCTCAAAGCTTTGGGAAAGGATTCTGGAAAAACCCAGCTTCTGATTATGCTATAAAGTACATCATGACTTTTGCAGGCTGAAGAAAAGATTGGGGATGAAATTGACAAGCCCCAAACTTTACCTGGAATCACTGAATAAAGCAATCATATTTTGCCTTTCCCTTCCTTCTCCCCAAAGCTTTCCAATTTCTATAGTATGTGTAGGAAGCTTGTTTTCTTGAAGGGTCTTAGTTTTTAAAGTATTTGGGTAGAAGGTATTTTAAAGTTTTCCATGTTTGAGAATTATTTTACCAAATAGAATAGGTATAGGTATACACTTTATTTTTAAAAACAAGTTATATCTTGTTTCTAATTTACTGTTTAGTATTTAGTATTTTGAAAGTTTTAAAAATTATTCTGTGGTGAACGGTGTTTTAACCAGCCTATTTTGGATATAGTTTATAAGGTAAATTTCTGATAGACTAGTTTGGTTCATAGCATTTCTTTTGTTCAGAGTGATTACAGCTCTCATGGTTCAGACCAGTATTTCTCAAAGTGTTTGTGGTGAAGAACCAGCCTTTTAAATAATTGCAGTCTGTCATGGACCAATATGTGTACGTAATGTACATGATGAGCATGTAACTCACATCATATATGAAGTACCACACAAATTTGATAACCCCTAACTGATCTATACTATATCCTGTTCAGTAAGTCTGCTGATCACCTACTTGAATGTTGTAGTAATATCAAGTTGCTGCAAGTTTCTAAATGTTTCCAGTTTCTGTATTTACATTGTTGGGCACTGGTAACATTTGTGGATAGTCTTTGGTCCATGGACCACACTTTTAGAAGTGCTAGTTTAGGAGGTTTTGCATGTTAAGTTTGTTTTATGTTTTTAGCTTGATTCATGTGGTAAAGATAATGTGTATTCTGTATTCTTAAAACACAACTCAATCTTAAAAAATATACTTAGAAGTGTTTCTAAAGTATAACAGTGTAATTTACCTCAATATCATAACCCACCTTTTCCTCTTTATTATATTTTGTATCTTAATTTGGAGATATTCTTAAAATGTTGATATCATCCATTGTCTTTTGGCATTTTTGAAATTTGGGTAATGGTTTGGGTGTTATTTGAAGTTTGGCAAATTTGTTATTTGGATTTATTAAGAGTACTTTTTCATTATTCAGTTTATTTCATTTAGTAAGTATTTATTGAACCCATATAATATGCCAGAAATCCCTTAGAAATGTAGCAGTGAACAAAATAGACTAAATTCTTGATCTTTTGGATTAGAACTTGTATTCTGGTAGGTGAGGTAGACATTAAGCAAATACCTAAATGAACAATACAGTGTTAGTTAGTGATAAAACTATGAAGAAAAATAAAGTGGAGTAGGGAGAGTATGTGTTGAGATTCCGGAGGTATTGGTTGAATCAGCTCTGAATGAACAAGGGGGGAAACATAAAACTAGGGGCAAGAGTTTTCCAGGAGATGGAATAGTAAATGCAAAGACCCTGAGATAGAAAATGTGTGGTCTGTTCAAGAAATTGTAGAGACATTTTATGGGTACAGTGCAGTTTGCTTGACTAGTCCTTTTAACTGACTGTAACTTTAAGACAGCCATATGATTAGAGGCTAACAGAGCTCAACTGTGTTATGAAACCAGCTATTTTGTGAAAGAGTCATATAAAATCTCTTTGGTGCTCTAGGCATAGGGAGCCCAGACTAAGGAGAGATCATTCAGGGGGTACTGACACCCTGAACAGTGGTGTCCTTCCAAATTTTCTCTATCTTTTTCCTACCTATGCTCTTGAGTAATAGTTCAAAGTAAAAAAATTAATTTGCAAGATTTTCTTGTAAATTTATGCAAACTAAACTCTTTTCCAACTTCTATCCCTGCTTTAATCATTCAAAGGCATTTTTATGTCACATTTCTATTACCATTAGAAATCTCTCTTAGGATACAGACTTCTTACTTACAAATGGATTTTTGTAAAAGTTTATTTATAACTTACTTGCTTTAGAATCCAGAATGTATTTTAGAATGGGAAAAAGGTACATGATGATTAGGTTCTTATTAGACCCATAAAAAGCCCATTTAATATCTGAAAATATACTTGAGATACAATTCTCTCTTAATAATACTATAAAATGTACCCACCAAATATATACATATAAAATACATATAAAATACATGAGAAAATACATATAAAAATTCAAACCAAACACTGGTTAACACAGCATGTTCTAATGCTCCATTGCTTGTCTCAAATATATTCAAGTTAGGTAAGTCAAATACTGCCTGTATTTCCTACGTTATGTATTTGTCTATGCTTTTCTGATATTTTTCAGGTATGTTTGTAAAGTAGTCAAAAAATGTTAGCTCCAGTTTTAACATTTGTGAGCTGCATAATTTTGGCCATAGTAGATAGCCTCTTTGTCTCAATTTCCTTGTGTAGAAAGTATGGATAATGATATTCTACCCTACAGTGGTGTGAGAATTGAACAGGTTCAAGTCCTTTGAAAGTACTTTGCAAGTTGTAAAACACTGCACAGATATTGGTATATCTCTCTCTTGGTTTGACATGCATAATTTCATCTAACCTCATTGTAACAATGATTTCTCCACCCCTTTGAAGCTGTCTTCATTTGGTCCTGCTTTCATAAAGCAAAAACTCTTTTAATATTGAATTTTAAATTGGTTGTAAGATTTTTTGAGGGTGTTTTGATTAAAGTTGATTATGTTTCATGCAGACTATTGAATAAATTTTCAACATAAGATTTCATAATTTCGCAAATTTTGTTTGGTTACATAAATTGCTTTAACCAAAGATTTCCCAGGTATTTAAGGATGAGGGCTGTTACACAACAATACAAGATTGCTGACCTTGGTCCACAAAGAAATTTTAAAGACTCCACTCTGAAAGCCAAACATTTCCCTGCCAGTTTTTCTTTTTTCCTACTACCCCCAACCTAGTTATTTCAAATTCCTACTTTAAAAACATCTCTTGTTACCTATGAATGGGGTTACTTTGCCTCTAGCTGTCCAGTTTCCTGTTACCCTTGCCATGGCCTCTGACAACCATTTTGGGAATGAAAAAAATATTCCTTAACTGTCAGTAGTTAGATAATTTTTCTATAGGAAAAATTAATTAGACAATGTTTATTGCAGTGTAATTTCCACTATACCTTGTATATATAATACTGACTTTAATTATACCCAGTATATTTTACATATTTAGCATATTTGAAATCAGAACATCCACCATATGTAAGTTTCTATTCATTACAATTACTTGAAGTAGAGATTTTGTTTAGTAAATTAACTTAAATCTATTGCCTAAGTTAATGAAGTGAATGAACTCTAGTTCATTGAAAATATAACAGCCTGAAAAATTTCTGAAAAATCAGTACTCTGTGAATCTCTTCACATATTTATGACTTGTGTGTGATCATTGTATATGCTTTAAGATAATCCTTACATGTAAGAGTATCTTATGTTAACTTTCTGTTTTAAAAAAAGTGTCTATGATATAGATATAGTTACCTCTATTAACTGGGTAATGCTGGCATGTGGTGGGAGAGGAAAAGGTTATAGATAACTCCAGATTGTGTTTCAGATAAAATGATAGCAATGTTTAGATTATCCAGGGACAATGAATTGGTTACAATAGAGATCTAGATCTAGGGGTGCTGTAATTATTCAGCTATTCCACACACATTGCTGTGGGGTGCTGCCTAATTATAAGCTCAGGAGGGTAATGTGATGATTCCCATTTCAATTTCTCCAACCCTGTATGTAATCATGTATATATTGGCATGTTTTATCAGGAAAATAGGAGATTAGGGAAGAAACTATTTACAACCTAACTATTTTAATAAGTTAAAAAGATGGTATGAATAACAATACCACTTTAGAGTTATAGATTATTCTGAAGTTTACAGGTGCTTCCAAATACATTTATTTTGAACTGTTGGCCTTCCACTAGAAGTAAACTTTCAAAGGTTTGCTAAATAACTTAGCAGTGAATAGGTTTGCTTTCAAAAAAATGAAAACATTTATATATTTCAGTAATTACCAATCAGGGAAAGCCATTTTTATTTCCTGTGTCAGTGTCATTCAAATACAGTCTAATCCTTGAATTAACACTTCATCTTTTTTCCAGTTGCTAGAACCTGTCTGTCACCAGCTCTTTGAATTCTATCGCAGCGGAGAAGAGCAGTTGCTCCGATTTACACTGCAGTTTCTTCCAGAATTGATTTGGTGCTACCTTGCTGTCTCAGCCAGCAGAAATGTGCATAGCAGTGGATGTATTGAAGCTCTTCTTCTAGGGGTTTACAATTTGGTTTGTATTTAATGCAGTTAACAAATGTTTGTCAAAAGCAAATATATAACCTTTTCAGCAAAAGTGAATACATAATATTAACTACTTTTCATTGTAGTCAAGCTAATATTTGTTTTTCATACATCAAATGCTGCATAGCTCATTCTCCTAAAAATAACCTTATGGAGGTTGAAGGCCATACAGGCATACATATAATTACGTGAATATACCTTTTTGGATTGATTGAAGACTGAAAATCAGACCATTTCTGTTCTTTTATAGATAGATCTAAAAATATCAATGTTGAATTTTAAATTTTTTAAATTTAAAATTTATTGTTTATAACTTGTCTTTTAGTGGCCTTCACAGAAAGCTTAGGAGAAAAGATCCAGTCTAATACGTACCACTAATAATTTCATAAAATCTGGACTGTTTCTGGATTTACATACCATTGATTTAACAGATAGTTTTTATTCTAGATATTTAGGGTTTCTACTTTTTAAAAAGGAAAAGAAATTTAAGGGCCTTTTCTTGACATATTTCATAACTATGTTTATTGATTTAGAAAATGTAACTTTTTACATAAGGATAACCAGTGATTATTAAGACATTACACATCTCTATTTCAGCTATCCTATGTTACTTACATCTTAAAGAAGAAGGTTAACTCCTGGTGGTTGTAAATATTTGATACCTGATTATCACAGTTTATGATTTTAGTTGGCCTTAAAATTCCTTTTGATTCAGGTGTTTTTTAAAGACTAACAACTTATAATTTTTAAACTTTTGTATAAGAAATAAATATTTTAAGATTTTTTTCCACTTTTATAGGAAATAGTTGACAAACAGGGACATAGCAAAGTACTGAGTTTTACGATTCCATCTTTATCCAAACCATCTGTATATCATGAAGTAAGTGACATTTTATCAAGGTAAATTTTTTGGTTCTAAGATTTGAAATTTCTATAAATTAGGGTCTGGTTATTGAGGCCCCCCAAAATTGATTAATTTATTACACCTTAAAAAGTATAAAACACCAGACAAGGTATTTACTATTCCTAAAGTGAAATGAGAAATCAGAATTATAAAACTTTAAAATCTGATTGTTTAAGAGATCTATTGAAAATATTCATTTTGAAATATTTTTCTCTCCTTTTGATGGATAAAACTAGTCTAATATTTTTGCATGTGGAATTATGTATTTCTGGGGTAGAACTTTTTTAAGTTCTTATTTTAATTCCAGTATACTTTACATACAGCATTATGTCTGTACAATTTAGTGATTCAACAGTTCCATACATGACCCAGTATTGGTGTAGAACTTTTGAAGTTAAACTAATTTTATTTTTATTTGTGGTTTGGTTTTTAATTAATTGTTTAAACTTTGAGCAGTTACAATATTTTTAAGATATATGATGTTCATAGCAATCGTTCTTAGTGGTTTATAAATTCTTATTATCACATTTTCAATAGAATGGCTTTTTCTTCTTTATTCAAATGTCTCTAGCCTTCCAGCATTGGGTCCATGGCTCTGACTGAGAGTGCATTATCCCAGCATGGTTTGTCAAAAGTTGTGTACAGTGGACCTCACCCCCAAAGGGAGATGCTGACAGCACAGAATAGGTATACTGTGGAGACATAACGTACCACACTGATTTTTTTAAAAGTTATTTCAGCATATTTATAAATAATGTTTATTGAGCTATATGTATACTTTAAAAAAAATACTTGGTCATTTTATACAAGAGAAAAACACATTTGTGTGATTTGTTACTTTATACTTTGGTTCAGATGTCATCTGGAGCATTGAATTTTTAAGATAATTTGCATGTGACTGTGACTTGAGAAGTTTTTTCTTTTCAGTTTTGTGTTGTTATTGATATAGTTATATTGTGTGGGTCTGTTCTCTAACATAATATCTTTCCATAATGCCTGCCTAATTATGGTTGACTTCTTAGAATTCTAAAGATTTGTAAATATTCTTTTGGTTTGTTTTTAGGTTTGAAGTGTTAACATTCCTTTTGTTGTGTTACAACGCTGCCTTAACCTACATGCCCAGTGTTTCTCTTCAATCATTGTGTCAAATTTGTTCAAGGTAAATAAAAATTCAAATGTTTTTAATATTGAAATATATGAATCTAAGATTGTGAGTTTGTTACATATCTAAGTTATTTTTATTTTGTTTAATCATTTAAAACATTCAAGAAGTTAATACGAAGCTCAGCCTAGCCAGCATATAGAAAGCTCCCAATAAATGACAGTTCCAAAAAACATAATGAAGAGAGTAAAGCTGAATTACATTTCAGTGGAATATTTAATCAGAAAAGAATCATACTGCATAATTAAAAAGATGGAACTGTTAAAACCTTTTGATTTTTGGCATGTGGTTTGTTTCTGTTTTGTTTGTTACTTTGTTTTTATTTATTTTTATTGTGCTCTAATTTGGTACCAAGAAACAAGTAAGAGATACTGTTTTTATTTTTTTTTTATTTTTATTTTTTTTAAAGATTTTATTGATTTGTTTGACAGACAAAGATCACAAGCAGGCAGAGAGACAGGCAGAGAGGAGAAAGCAGGCTCCCCATGGAGAAGAGAGCCCGATGTGGGGCTTGATCCCAGGATCCTGGGATCATGACCTGAGCCAAAGGCAGAGGCTTTAACCCACTGAGCCACCCAGGCGCCCCTAAGGATACTGTTTTTAAATTCTCCTTGTTAAGAAAAAAAATGAACCGAGAGGTTGATTAAATAAATTACAATAGTCCTTAGGTATGCTATGCAAACATTTAAAAATTGTGATTTAAATTAAATTAAATTTATATTTAAATTAAATATATGCTATTCAGTGATAGTATATATAGTATGATTCCAGCATTACTATGACTAGAATATTAATAATACTTATGTCTAATTGGTGGAATTATGGTTTATTTTAATTTTTTTCTGTGTGATTTTTTGTCATTCTTTAAATTTTCTATGATGAATATATTACCTTTGAAAAAAAAGAAAACAAAACAGAAGACAGAGAAAATGCCTTTAGTAATACAAGTAAATAAGGGGAAATGGAATTAAGAGGCTTTTAGAATAATTTAGATTTGGGGAACTCATTTAGAAGATGCAACTTCGGAAAGTTAATAAGAGGGAGGGTATCTAGAGCAATACTTAAAATAAAATCAACAGCAATTGCACTACTGGGTATTTACCCTAAAGATACAGATGTAGTGAAAAAAAGGGCCATCTGTACTCCAATGTTCATAGCAGCAATGGCCATGGTCCCCAAACTGTGGAAAGAACCAAGATGCCCTTCAACGGACGAATGGATAAGGAAGATGTGGTCCATATACACTATGGAGTATTATGCCTCCATCAGAAAGGATGAATACCCAACTTTTGTATCAACATGGATGGGACTGGAAGAGATTATGCTGAGTGAAATAAGTCAAGCAGAGAGAGTCAATTATCATATGTTTCACTTATTTGTGGAGCATAAGAAATAACACGGAGGACATGGGGAGATGGAGAGAAGGGAGTTGAGGGAAATTGGAGGGGGAGATGAACCATGAGAGACTATGGACTCTGAAAAACAATCTGAGGGTTTTGAAGGGGTGGGGGGGTGGGAAGTTGGGTGGGCCTGGTGGTGGGTATTATGGAGGGCATGTATGTATTGCATGGAGCACTGGGTGTGGTGTATAAACAATGAATTCTGGTACACTGAAAAGAAATTAAAACAACAACAACAACAACAACAAAACAGAAAAGCAGAAATTGATACTAATAGGATAGAAAACCATGCAGGACCAAAGGAAGAAGTAACAAGGCAGGGGGATTTCTTAGAGAAATAAAGAAGTGGAGCATCTTTCAGGTGATTCCTGAATTAGAGTTTAGTTATATTTCCTAGACCTTGGAAGATGGCATCAATGTGCCCTCCCTCCCATTTACTGAATCTTTCTAACGTGTTTCTTATTTTAATCTTTAAAAGCAGAGATGTCCAGAGTTTTGAATTTCATAGATCTGTAAAATTTCAAAAAAATTAGAGTGGGACGGTATCTATATAACACTGCCAACTTTTTGTCAAATTATCGTATTATAAAATATATCTACCGTGAACATTATTTAACAAATGGGAGACTCTTTTAACACCAAAAGAGGTATGTATGTGGAAGTAGAAGTGAGGGATAACAATTTATAAGTTGAAAATGGGATGTTTAGCTTTTCTTGTTTCTTATTTCACTGTGGTCCAGTGAAAACTTTGTTATAGACTAAAATGAGTGTGAGGACCAACCCTTCATAAACATTTATTTAAGGAATGACTTGATGCAGTAACTTTTACCTGTAGAACTTAAAACACCCTACAAAGCCCACATTCTACTCTAAAGCAGTGTCTTACATGGTAGGACCCAGGAATAATGTTCTAATATGTTTGAAGTTCTAATGTTCCAATATAGATAGATGTTCTAATACAATCTCCTAATCAAGAACAACTATTGATGTTTTCTTGAAACTACTGATGGAAAAGTTAGGAGAGAACATGTGTCACTGGTTTCTGTCCTGTGTGGCCCCTATGGACTGCCCGCTAATATAATTATTTTCACATTCTTGGTAGAAAATTGCTAATATACCAATTTTAATTAACCAGGGAACTGGGTAATCCTTCAAAAACACAAGTAATAAGAGGTTTTAAAACCAAAAGAAATACAGATTAAAAACTAGCTTTAGGATTTTGGCCAAGGAATATTTTAGTAGAGACATTAGATTAATTCTATGCCAAAGAAAAATTGAAAAAAAGAAATTTTAATGTTCAGCATCTGTAAGAAAATGAGGGAGGAAAAAGATCTAAATAATTCAAAAGATTTAAGCTATTTAAGTAATTCTAACTCTTAAGCCACAGAAGATGATAGAAGAGGAACTCTAACAAATTTGTCATTTGTATCTTTTTTAGTTTGCTTTGTTTAAATTCTCAATGGCTTAAAATCCAGTTATTCATTTCTCTTAATTCCTGATTTCCTTAGTCATTTATCAAGTATTCTAATTAAGATATTTTGTACATGTTTAAAACTAATAGAAAAGAATTAGAAAACACTTGTATTTAATCAAGCAAAGCCTGGTCCGTATCTATGGAAAGAAAATTGATTACAGAATTGTGATGACAACTAAATTTTAATTGGTTATGTTAGTTAAAGAACAAGAGCTTCCTGATGATTTTAGTCCTATGCAGGTTTTCCTGCAGAATCAAGTCACCATACTGTTTTATGGCTAATCCAGCATTTTGGCCACGTGGCAGTTGTTTTAGTTTGCTGCTGGATTTAGTTGTTGATGATGACTATGCCAAAATGATTGACTGGGTCATCTAGGAGAAAGGATACATAAATACAACCAGAAAAATTTCATGGAATATTTGAGCTAGATTCAGTGACAAATGTATCCCATTCTTTCTTTAACTTTGTTAAAGATTGTTAATGAATTGTGGAAGTAATTAAAACAGTCTTAGACACTTCCTGCCCTCCACCCATACATACAAATCCATTCTACTCAACAAAAATCTGGTTGCTCTAAGCTTTGCTTCTCTGATTCAGACTTATGGCCAGCTTGATAGCTGTTTTCCTCCTGTACAGCCTGTATGGACCACTCAAAGAAGAGACCTGAAGAGAAGCAAGGACTAGACCGAATGAGTTTTAGTCAATAAGTTTTTATTTTTGCTAGTACTAAACATTATATACGGCTTTCCTAAAAGGAATATAACCACCAGTACTTCAAATAAGCTTTGCTAGTGTATACTGAAGTCCTCTAAACTGTGGGAAATAATTTTCTTTTTTTACTGTCGATTTCTCTTTTAATACAAGGCTGTTTAATGGATGGCTTATCTTGCCTTTTGGTGTGAAATATAAATTTTAAAGATCAAACTGTACTAAGCTAGTAAGTTAAATTCTTTCCTATTGTCTAAGGGAGTCTCTTGATTTTGTTTACCTGGTGAGTTTTCTAATTGATGGACTTAGATATGTACTACTATGGATTATTGATGAGTGTATTTGTTCCTGTGTATCTATAGTGAAACCCACCCCTCTCCTCACTACTAAATCTGCCTTCCTGACCACCTAAACAGATTTCTTCTAATCTTGTCTATCAAGGATATTCTTTGTGCAATTTGGGGATTAATTCTTCTGACTGATAAAACTATATATTTATATTCCATATAATATATTTATGTGTGTATACTTAACACAGTGTATGCTACCTTGTCATCATCCAATAAGTGACAGCTATTATATATTGTACACTTATAATGAACACACATATTCACAATGGATGCGTAGTATTTTTTTTTTCCTTGCCTGTTTGCTACTACTACCAAGAGTTCTGGAGCATTATCTTTTTTTTTTTTTTTTTAAGATTTTATTTATTTATTTAACAGAGGGAGAGACAGTGACACAGGGGACACAAGCGGGGGGAATGGGAGAGGAAGAAGCAGGCATCCCACTCAGCAGGGAGCCTGACACAGGGCTCCATCTCAGGACTCTGAGATCATGACCCAAGTGGGAGGCGGACACTTAACTGACTGAGCCACCCCGGCGCCCTCTAGAGCATATCTTATACTAGATCATTCCTTGTTGAAAAAACCTATAGTCGACTTTTCATTTCTTCTTATTTTAATTTGTAAACTTTTTTTTTTTTTTTTTTTACAAAATCTAAATCTTATCTAAATCTTCTCCATCCTTTGCAACCCAATTAAAATAATCTTTTATCTTCCAACTTGAGCACAAGTTTTGTGTGTGGTATTCTCTTGAGGAAAGTGACAGAAAATTCAGAATTTATTAAGCTCCTAGTTTCAAAAAGCAGAAGCACGAGAACAAAAAGTGCCCATTACTGTATAGGCAATTAGTCTATTTTCTTTTTTCTCCCTACTTCCCCATTTTCTGTTCACCTGAACTTCTCCTTAACTCTCCTCTCCTTACTACTTAAAAAGCAGAGCAGAAAAGGAAGAGGATTTCATATCTATGTCTGATTATTTCATATCTACATCTGTTACCCAGGTGGATAGGAAGTAGAACTGGACCAAATTTTAAATATTTCTCAACATTTCCCCCCCCCCCCTTTTTTCCAGTTAGTTTTTACTTCCAGTCTGATGATCTGGTAATGGTTAATCTATTTTTTTTTTTTTCTGGTTTAGGTTCTGTTATATTCATGAATAAATATTCTTTCCAGTTAGCCTCACTGGAATTGTGCCTTCTGATTATTTTGTGGCTTGTAATTCAAAGTATTTGAACAACAATCTCAAAAGTTTACTTTTAGGCTGGGAATGAGAACAGTGTTTTAACAGAGAATGAGAATCATGGCAAGAGTTTTTCTCACTTAAAAATTGATACTTAGTGGGGCGCCTGGGTGGCTCAGTGGGTTAAGCCTCTGCCTTCGGCTCAGGTCATGATCTCAGGGTCCTGGGATCGAGCCCCACATCGGGCTCTCTGCACAGCGGGGAGCCTGCTTCCTCCTCTCTCTCTGCCTGTCTCTCTGCCTACTTGTGATCTCTCTCTCTGTGTCGCATGAATAAATAAAATCTTTAAAAAAAATTGATACTTAGAACTTGAAATATATTTACAAAATATGCCTTTCAAAGGATTTTTATTTTATTTATTTATTTTATTATTTTTTTAAAGATTTTATTTATTTATTTGTCAGAGAGCACAAGCAGGCAGGGTAGCAGGCAGAGGCAGAGAAAGAAACAGGCTCCCCGCTGAGCAAGGAGCCCGATGTGGAGCTCAATCCCAGGACCCTGGGATCATAACCTGAGCTGAAGGCAGCTGCTTAATCGACTGAGCCACCCAGGTGTCCCTTTTTATTTTATTTATTTTAAAGGTGTTATTTGTTTGTCAGAGAAAGAGAGAAAGAGAGAGCACAACAAAGGATTTTTATTTTAATGTGGTTTATGAATTTGGGAAACATCTATATGTGACCAGAGGGTAAATTTAATACAGAAATAAGAGTTACACCACTCAGCTGCTCTTTGGTAGGTTTGGGTCCCTATGTTTTGAATTTGTAAAGCAAAATAGAGAACTTCAGGATATTCCTCTGATGAACAGAGGAGTTGGGCATTCATGGGGCATTGATACTCTTACTTTTTTCTACACTTTATTTAAATTCAATGAAGGATCTCTGAGAAAAGAATATCCTTAAATAGAGAGATCAGAGAACTGAAGAGTAAATCAGAGAATTCTTGATTATTAAAAGGAATGGAGAAAAGAGGGTCAAGAGGTACTTTCATCAATTAATGATGCAGCTGGATAGGACTAGATTATTTTGGGTCTCAGCTCAAACGTCATTTCCTTGGAGAGGCCTTCCATGACCATCATCTTTCTAAAGTAGCACCCTCTCACCCCATTTTATTTTCTTTTGACATTTATAATGCTATAATTACCTGGTTGGTTCATTTGGTATCTAGTCTGTCAACTGCTGGAACTTCATGAGGTCAGGAACTTTGATGTTTAATTCAGAGTTTGGAGAAGTGCCTGGCGTATGGTAGAAACCTAATAACTATTAGTTGAATGAATGAAAAATAGATGATCTCTTCCACTTCAGATTTATGATCCATTAAGTACAACTAAGATTAAAGGAAATTTAAAAAAAGATTAAAGGAAATAGTTCCGTTTTTGCTTTTTTTAAAAAAAGATTTTATTTATTTTTTTGACAGAGCACAAGTAGGCAGAGAGGCAGGCAGAGGGGTAGGGGGAAGCAGCCTCCCTGCTGAGCAGAGACCCTAATGTGGGGCTCAATCCCAGGACCCTGATATCATGACCTGAGCCGAAGGCAGATGCTTAACCCACTGAGCCACCCAGGTGCCTCTGTTTTTGCTTTTTAAAAGTCTTACATCGATAAATGCAAAATTCCTGCAGTCAGTTGCCACAAAGGTGTAAAGTTTTAGTAGTTATGAAAAACTAACTGCTATGGTTTGTTTGTGTCCCCCCAAAATTCATATGTTGAAAACTTAATGCCTAATGTGATGGTATTAGGATGGTTTTAGGAGGTGCTTTCATAGCCAAGAGATGCCACAAAGTTCCCTGTTTCTTCTGCCGTTGAGAATACTATGACATTGTCTACTTCCGATGAACTCAGAAGAAAGAACCCTTTCCCAGTTTTACTGTGAAAAACCAGGCAGCAAAAACACTTTGTTGTTGCCAACCGGAGGCCTCTACAAACCCATCTGTGGTCATGTTTGTTAGTATTATTGGAAGAGTACTTAAATACTGGTTTGGCTGTTAAAGATAAATAATGATAACTTAAATGATATTTCTTTCTCTTTCACATACAAGTCCAATCTGGTAGATGGTCTGGGGGTAGATAGGCTCTGTTTCTAAGGTATTCAGGCTCCTTCTTGATTGAGATTCTGCCATTCCCTAGGATGTTCCTCTTGTCTGTATGGTGATGGATCACTATTTTTAATCTACCTTCCATATCCTGCAAACAGGAGGAAAGAGAGAGTGGGAGTCATGTAACTGTCTTTTAAGGGAGCAACCTGGAAGTTGCACCATTTCAGCTAGCAGACTGTTGTCCGGAACTAGTTACATTGTCACCCTTAGATGCAAGGAAGGCCAGAAAATGTGATCTCTAATAGGTGGCCATTGTTCTTGTTAAAATTGGTTGGGGAGAGTGGAGGAGAGGGTACCTTATATATGTTATTAAACGGAAGAAGGGAAAAATAGATGTTAGGGTATCGACCTCTTGCCACAGGTAATTTTTACCACAACCACATGATTATACTTGATGACATAGAGGAAGACTAGTTCCTAAAGGTAAGAGGGATAGAGGTGCTATTAATAGAAGATGCTGGTGACAGGGAAAAGTAACATCTATACCATGTACCTACAAATCAACATATCAGAAACTTAGCATCTTCCAAAACAGTATGTCTTATTTGTCCAAGTTCATTTAATACCACTATCATCCAGTCAGCTATCCAAACTAAATGTGGTAATAATTATACACTCCTCTTGTTTCTTCAGTATCACCCCAAGATTATACTTCCTAGGTGGGAGTTTCTCCTTCTCCCACAATTACTTCTTTAGTTCAGGTCACCTTCATCTCACTCATGGGATATTTTGACAGTCTCCTCTCCAGTTTCAGTGCCCTGTTCTGATGTAGCCTGAGTGATATTATTAAAAGACCAATCTGATCATGTCACTCCCTTGTTAAAACAATAAAACAAAAACTTTCAGTTGCTTTCCATTGCCTGCATGATGAAACCTTGCAAATTATAAGATATGCCATAATCTGACCCCTAGTTAGCTTCTCTGTTATTTTCTAGTGTCTGATCATTCTATCCTACCATTATTGTCCCAGTCTCTTTGGTGTCATGCTGTTTTATCAAAAAAAGTTCACTGTTTTTGCCCACTCCTGTATTTTCACCAGGAAGCCTTCTCTGACCCTCTACTTCTTCCACTAGAGTTTACCACTGTTTCCTTTTGCTACCTCTGTAACTTATTCATTGTAGGTATTTGTTTACTCTGCTGTCTCCATGATTAGATCGTGCATCCCTGAGGGAACTACATCTTTCTTCTGTATTCCTAGTGTCTGACACATTATAAATCTTTAAAAATATTTACCGAATGAATAAATGAATTAATTGAAAAAGTCCTATCTTTTATATATAGGTTCTCTGTTATTTACCACCAACCCTATCATAAAGGTATACAGGGTGTAAGAAAATGAAAATTTTCTGAGTTTCCTTTTTTAGATAATAGAGGAGTTTCTAGGCTAGTTTGGGAACAAACAAAATTCAAGTTGGTTTTATTTCATTATAGTTAATTTTTTTTCCAGTTTTTATTTTAGGCATCTCAGGCTGCTATAACACAATACCGTAGGCTAGGTAGCTTAAACAATAGATGTTTATTTCTCACACTTCTTGCTGAGCAATCTAAGATCAGGTGACCAGCAGATCTGATTCCTGGTGAAGGCCCTCTTCCTGGCTTACAGGAAACTGCCCTCCTCACTGTGTCATTCACATGGCAGAGAGTGAGTTCTGGTCTCTCTTCCTCTTTGACTAAGGGCACTAAACCCACCATGGAGACTCCCATCCTTGTGACCTCATTTAAATGTAGGGTGTCACCACCAAATACCATCACACTGAAGTATTAGGGCTTCAGTATATGAACTTGGGGGAAAACACAAATATTTAGTCCATAAATGTCCCTGCTCCTTTTTGCTCTCTCTCTCTCTTTTTTTTAAAAGATTTTATTTACTTATTTGACAGAGAGAGAGAGAGAGAGAGGTCACAAGTAGGCAGAAAGGCAGGCAGAGAGGGAGGGGGAAGCAGGCTCCCTGCTGAGCAGAGAGCCCCATGTGGGGCTTGATCCCAGGACCCTGAGATCATGACCTAACCTGAAGGCAGAGGCTTAACCAACTGAGCCATCCAGGTGCCCTTCCTTTTAACTCTTGATTCAAAAGAGTTCTAAGATCTTCTCAATATCAAATAAATTTTTATTTTTACTTCAAAGTTACTTTGAATTAATGATATTCTTGAGGGTCTGTTTTTGAAATGGTCTGTGGTATACTTGAGAATGTTTAAATGAAGGCTTAGATTCAGTCTATTGACTAATAATATGTTAAGTGAAGGTTTATTATATCAACCACAAGACATTATGAGAAAACAGCTCTTTCCCAGTTTTATTAAAATTAAAAACTTATTATTTAAAAGCAGTGCATGTTGACCATAGAAAATTTAGAAAATATATATAAAGAAGAAAATAAGTCTATAATCTCACTCTATGGCTTTGTATATGATGTTTTTGTAGTAACAAACAACATTCACCTATTTGTTTATTACAAAATGGGAGCGGGTTTCATGCCTTACTTTGTACAGTTTTTCTCCCGGTGCCATTTAAACAGTCTTTCAAAACATCATGTTTAATTGTTTCATAGTATTCCCTGAATTATTTATATAATTGGTCCTCTGTGTTGGACTTTAGGTGGCTTCCTATTTAATAGTAAATGCACCTTAACATTTGTACTCCTTGAATATCCTTCACTATAATAAGTACTTTAAATTTTAATTGTGTTCATGGTAGTTTCTTTTTAAAAAATTAGTAAGATCTATTGGTCTTTCTTTAGGACTCTACCTTTGATGTCATGCAAAGATATGTAATGATTTTCTTATGTTTTATTTCTTTTTAACATTAAAAATTTCAATCTATCTGAAATTTATTAATGATGTATTATGAGAGACTTGAGTCTAATTTTAGAGTATTTTCTTGGAGCCTGCACTTTGTGTCAAGAACTTTGTCAGCAGTAGAAGATCAGGCCATAGATCTATTTATGATAATACCACAGTTCAGGTAATGGATTTTATGGTAACTAAAAATTATTACTTATTCAATAGACTGAAATTAGTGAACCAATTCTGAGAATCTGGTTCACTTACTATGTAATAATATACCTCTAGCTTTATACATCTCCCACCCACCCCCCAGTTTCACTTACTCAGGAAAATGTTACAGATGGATGTTCTGTTTGGAAGGATTCTATGTTTCATAGCTGTTAAGTTTCTTATGAGAGCATACCTAGTACATTGTTGGCTTATAAATGTTAAAAAATAAATTACCATAATTTTTACCAATTTTGCAAACATATTTTGTTTTTTCTAGAATCTGTGTTTGTGGCTATCCCCGACAACATGTAAGAAAATACAAAGGTATAAGTAGCAGGATACCAGTTTCTTCAGGATTCATGGTGCAGATGTTAACAGGGATTTATTTTGCCTTGTAAGTTTATTTAATATGCAAAGTCAATCTTTGATCTCTTTGAAAAATAATAGTCTGTTGTTTTATTGTTATTATAAACTTATTGGATATATAATCAGCATCTTTTTATGAAAGAATATGAATCAAGATCTTTAAGATTTTATTTATTCATTTGAAAAAGTGACAGAGATTGCAGGTAGGGCAAGTGGCAGTGGGAGAGGGACAAGCAGACTCCCTGCTGAGCAGGGAGCCTGACACAGTGCTCAATCTCAGGACCCTGAAATCATGACCTGAGCCAAAGTCAGACACTTAACTGAGCCACCTGGGTGCCCCGAATATGAATCTAGATCTTGATAATAGTTTTATTACTTAAAATATATCTCAATGTTCTAGAGAATTTGTAACCATCTATAAAACATTTTATCTTTCTTTATCTCAAGGACAGAATGAAAATTAGCAACACCCACATATACTCACAGTTTTTTTCTTCATTACTCTTTCTTTTTTGCTGTAATTTCCAAATAGTTTTTTTTCCCAATGAAGACCTTTTTCCATTTCCAGAAATCTTAACTCTTGAAAAACATCTTAGGGCCTCTTTGATCACAAGTAGCTTATTATTACTATTAATTTCTAATATTAATGCTCAGTCTTACTTAATGTCTTAGATACCAGTATTTTTCTTTAAATCCTATTTTCTACTACACATATCTTATTATACTTTGCCTTATATTCACTTGATACCTTAACTTTTCTTAGTAGATTATAAGCTTCCTGACTGAAGGTAGAATTAATGATCTTTAGAATAAATATGGCCTGCTGCCAGGTTTCTTACAAGTTTTATTAGCATACATTTATACCTGTTTACATAATGCCTATGGCCGATTTCGTGCTACCATGACAGAGATGAGTAGTTGCAAAAGAAATTGTATGGCCCAGAAGCCTGAAATATTTATTGTCTAGCCCTTTAAGAAAAAGTTTATTGACCCTCATGTTAGGCCATTAGTATTGTCCCACAGCTCTTGGATGCTCTAATCTATTTTATTTTATGTCTTTATTGCTTTGTGTTTCAGATTTAGTAATTTCTGTTGACCTATCTTTACATTCATTAATTCTTTTCTTGATGATGTTGAGTCTATTAATGAGTCCACTAGCAGGGTTCTTCATTTCTGTTACTGTGTGTTTTTTTTCTAGTCTTTTCATTTGACTCTTTCTTATGGTTCCCATCTCTTTGCTGAAATCACCATCTGTTCATACATGTTTTTCATCTTTTCCACTAGAGCTTTTAATATATTAATCATAGTTATTTTAATTTCCCTGATAACTATAAAATCTGAATCATTTCTGAATTTGGTTTTATTCTTTGTCTCTTGACAATGGATTGTTTTCTTCTTGGTTTTGTGTGCCTTGTAATATTTGATTATCATTTTGTTCATGGATAGAACAGTAGTGACTGAGGTAGATATTATTTATGCCTGGAAATGGCACATCTCTTTTCTTCTAGGCTTCTAGTGGAGTTATTATAGGCAGGAGTGAGCTGAGGTTGGATTTTGTTGTTGCTATGGTTACCATCATGGCACCACCTATTTCAGATTCTTCTCCTGGTACCTGGCAGTTAGGGTGTAAGCTGGATTGTTGGAAGGTTTTTCTCAATGTTCTTGGTTTCTCCTCAGCTTTTAGCTTTCCCTGTGTGTCTGCACCAAAGAAATGGTCTTTCTCCTTGTTCTTTTCCCTGCTTCAGCAGTAGAGTGTGGTTGCTTGTTTCTGAATGTGTACTGGCCTGGGTGGGGTGTTTGGGGGAAGTGGTGTTCTCTGTTGTTCTCGTGCAGCCTCAGTTATAAGCAGGACGTATGTCCCTGCATCTGGGGTTGGGGGTATGAGGTAGCTTTTCAGGGATCCTGTCTCTCCTCCAGTGGTAAGAGACCTCTAGTGGTCTCAACATAGGACAGTTTCGTGATCCTTTCCCACAGGTAGAGGTGTTTTGTTTTGTTCTGTTTTTTTTTCTTTTTCTTTCCCTCACAGCCACAGTCAGTCTTCACCTCTGCCCTTGGGGTGAAAGGGTTTGCTGCTCTTTCCCTAAAGGCTTTAAAACTTTTGTTTCACATGAGAAAAAGGCCTGGCTGGATCTTCAGGCCTTTCTTGCTCAGGTGGCCATTCTCCTTTAGGCCTGAACTACCAAGAGCAACTTTCTCTGGTCCCTCGCCTTGCCCCCAGTTTCTCTTAGGAGTGCCTAGAGGAGGTTTGTGGAAAAGAGCTTATAAGTAAGTGTGAGCTCCCCTATGTATCTGCTCCTAGACTTTCTTTACACTCATGCTGGCCCACACTGGGCTTTTAGCAGTTTGTTTAAAAGTTTTGCTGAAGTCTTCTTTCCTACTTGAATTGTGGTCTATCTCTCCTTAGAGGCATCTGTCTGCCCTTAGGTTTCAGGCTCCTTGGCTGCCTTGTGATTTTAGTTCCTTGCTGAATTAATGGAAAGCTATGATTTTATAGATTATCTTTTTCCTATTTTTAGGGTGGGAGCAATGCTCTTTCCATTTTTTAGGCCTCACTTGCACTCTTGATATAATTCATTTCTTTCTTTATTTTTTTTTGGCTGATGACCAAGCCGTTATTTATCTGTCCATTTTTATCATTTACCTAATTTCTAGAGTTTGGCCATATCTTTGAAAATTAATATATATACACACTTTCCCCCTAATATCTCTCTGATATTTGCAGCATATATCATCTGTACTTCTAAATGACTGTCAGAATGCAAAGAAGTTACTACTTAAGATACTGTAAGCCACAGTAGTTGTAGATTCTCATGAAAACTGTGGGAGTTACAGAATAATTTGACCATTAAATGTTCTGAACATTATTCTAAGGTATATAATTTATTATGCTCTGACTTGCTTTGAAAGTGTAAAAGGCTTTGAGATTGCCTCACTTTTTTGATATCTGGTCTATAAATAGACATGTTCTTTAGAGAAGAAATATATACCTATAAAATTTTCCTTGCTATTAATATTAATAGACTTTCAGATGCAATTGAAAGGAATTCAAATATATAAAAATATGTTTTTAAAGAGAGTGGAATGCTAAGCAATTGCTAATGTTATCTATTACTTTACTCAGTAAAGAGTTTCTCATTGTATTTTGTTCAAATATATAGAATTGATTGAAAATAATTATACTTTATTTAATTTTACAGTTATAATGGAGAATGGGATCTAGCTCAAAAAGCACTGGATGATATTATATACAGAGCTCAGCTGGAATTATATCCAGAACCATTGTTGGTAGGTGCTTCACTTTTTTATGTAAATTTTGTAATTTAAAATTTCTCAATTTAGAACTATAAATTGAGAAGTAGCCATTCATAGTGCATTAATGTCATTAAACTCAGTGATTCATGCTTCTGTTATACTAGGAAAATTTTATCCTTGAAAAGGTATATATAATTTGAGAATTTCATTAAATTAACTTCTTGGATACTTTTAAATTTATAAGAATGTTTTCCTTAACATGCTAGAGGTACATTTATTAATTGGCATTAGGTGTTTGGAAACACAATTTCAATATTTTAGAATTTTAAATTTCATCATTTACATATTTTTTTAAAGATTTTATTTATTTATTAGAGAGATGGAGAGAGAGCACAAGCAGGCAGAGCAGCAGGCAGAGGGAGAAGCAGGCTCCCTGCTGAGCAGGGAACCCGATGCAGGGCTCGATTACAGGATTCTGGGATCATGACCTGAGCTGAAGGCAGCCGCTTAACTGACTGAGCCACCCAGGCGCCCCTACATATTATTTTTAACTACAGTTTCCTTCTGAGCTCTTACTCCTTATTCTAGAAGATTTATATTTCATCTTATGAAATACCTTGGAGAAAATATTCTTCTTAAAAACCGTTAAAATTTGGCATTTTGTTTTACATAAGCGTGTAACATATCTGTTAATACCAGTCTTAAACCACATATTTTTTTTCTTAGGTTGCTAATGCCATAAAAGCTTCATTGCCTCATGGTGCCATGAAATCTAGTAAGGAGGGTACAAGATGTATTCAAGTTGAAATCACACCAACTTCCTCTAGAATATCAAGAAATGCAGTAACCAGCATGTCAATAAGAGGTCATAGGTGGAAAAGACATGGTAAGAAATAAAAAAGTCTTCAAATTAGAGGATTGTTGATTCTATCACATTTTTATCTTTACTTACAGTGCTATACCTTTTAATTTAGTAAATAATATTGTGGTGGCATGGAAGAAAGAGCTGTTGGATCACCTTTAAGCCCTAAATTATTATCCACAAGTGATAAGCAGTAAGGCAAATATAGCCCCTTATGTTACATATATGAATGCAAATTTATTTAAACATTGTATTGGTTTTTAAATTTCATCTCAATAGAATAGGAGAGTAGGAAAATGAATGTTAAAATTATTCACACATGGGTTTCTATTCAAAACTATCTGCAAATATTCTTTAGTGTTTCTTACTTCTCAGCAAACTCTTTGGCAAGTAAACTTGCATGTTGAAATAGAACACCTGATAGGGACTTTGACATTTTCTTTTGTACTTCCTGGTTAAGAATGGCATCATATTGATGGCAACTCTACCTAGGCCTTTCTATTTCCTGGATGTTAATTTTCTTCCAGGACTTTTGTTTTAATATTCCTCCTTGACTGCTTCATTTTATTACTGAAAATTCTATGGTAAATTAATTTTATGTATCATGGCTTTCTCAATGCTTTCCCACTTCTCTCCCTTTTCTTATAATTTATTATTTTTATTTAATTCCTTACTCTTTTTATAACTCCCCTCCTACCTATAAGTTATTGTAGTGGCAAGAATCAGTGTAAGATTACTGTCATCCACCTCAGAAGGTAATTAATAGTAGGACAAGAAGCAAAAAGCCACTTGTTTGCCCCAAGCAAACACATATATTACTCTATTTTCTTCTTCCTGTAAACTGGTGAAAATGTAGCTCCTTTTGGTATATTTGGTTTCCATTGTCTCTATGGTCTCTGCAGAGAAGATGCAGAAGTGAAAAGAATATTATTCATGGTGAAAGAGAGAGTTGATGATGAGAACATTGTTCCTACTTGGGAGTTCTAAGAGATAGTATGTCACAAGGGAATAATAATGGAAAATTCCAGTTTAACCAATAATTGTTTTTAGTCTTATTTTTTAAAGTCGTGTGACAATTCTTGAAATTTCTTTAGGAAGGAATAAAAGAGGTGGTAATGTTTGCCATTAGCAAGGCAAATGATGCTACGATTTAAAACGTTCAGAGTCTAACCATACTTCAGTTTCTTTAGTGAGAATTATGCTACTGAATGGGACTAGATTATAGGCCAAAAGTCATTTAATTAGTATGGTGGCATCCTAGAGATCAGTCTTCTGTTTTGGCACTAAGAGGTGAAAATAGGCACAAAGGCAATGAACCAGATCATATCGGTCACTGTGGCCATAATTGCTCCCAAACTGCTACGGAAAATGCAAGAATGAATTTTAATTTCTTTCCCACATTTCCTTCTTGCTCCTTAGGTGAATATAGGGGGAATTAGAAAAATATATATAGGTTATGAAGTTAAAACTGTGAAATATTGAAGTTTGATTAAATTTGTGTATGTGTGTGAGAGAAAGAGGTGTGTGTATGTGTCCATGCATGCATTTAACAGAATAGGATGTTTACCCTGCAGTAAAATAGAAGCAATTTTCTAGAAGTAGTTTATAGGAATAAAGTACAAAAATAAGAGAAAAGACTACTTGAATATGTTGTATCTATTGGATTCTTACATATCTTCCAAATTCCATTTTGGCTACCACTTGAGGGGTTGGTTCTATGTCTCAAGGCTATAGCCTGATTAAAGTAATCTTCCTTATCACCTATCCCCTTACACTCATTCCAGCCTTAAAACTCTAACACTT
Organism: Martes martes; assembly: GCF_963455335.1. Taxonomy (NCBI): domain Eukaryota; kingdom Metazoa; phylum Chordata; class Mammalia; order Carnivora; family Mustelidae; genus Martes; species Martes martes. Next base: position 56,194,562 of record NC_137899.1, on the reverse strand, counting down.
GGGCAATTCTATGGTGACAAAAAAAATCACAGATGAGGATTTAGAATAGAGTAAACTATAAAAAAAGCAAATCAGGTTCATGGAACAGAGGCAGAATATGGCTTATCTTCCTTTTATCCAATGACCAAAATGCTACTCTAAGATACTTACTTATCTCCACAGGTATGTTGCATTCTCCTTTTTCATGGTAGTCTTGGTTTTCCTTCCCAGAGCAGTATTTTTCACTGTTATCCTGTCCTGTTGAATTAAAAGCTACTGTTTTCCATCTTTCTGATCCTGTTTACTACTTTGAACACCTAATTATATTCTGAGCTCTCTAACCAGCACTGGCTTCTTGTGGGGAAGATAGGTAACTTTGTGATAGCTATTAAATATATAGACAATTCTCAAGTTATAAATGGATTTTTAACTTTGTTTATATATAAATTATATTTATTCCATTTATATGTTAGTTATATAAATTTTAGCAATATTTTATTAAAACATTAATTTTTGTAGAAATAATGTTAAAGGGTTTGCAGATCCAGGGTGACCCACAAAAGCCTTTCATTTCATAATGTTTCTGAAGCATAGGATGTAGGTTTAGTTTGAGTATGTGAAAACACATTTAGAGTTTCTTTATTTGATGAACCTCTACATTGTTTCCTGTTGCACCTATATCCTTACCACTCCCTTACTATACCAACCTTCCCAAGAGGAAGGATTTCTTCTCAGATGCTGAACTGTATCACACAGTAGGAACATGGAATATGCAACTTTAAGACTGTGGTAATGAGAGCTGGGGAAGGAGAAGGGACAAGAAACAAGAACTTTAAGGAATATTCCTTTTATCCCCTTGTCTCTTTTTTTGTTATTGCCAGTTGTCAGGAAAGAAAAAAGCTATTTGTCTTTTTTTCTTTCCTTGGGTCTCTCTCCTTTTTCTTTTTTATTTATGTCTTTTTTTAAAATTGAGATATAATTGGCATACATTATATTAGTTGTGGGTGTACAACATAATTATTATATATATATATTTATATTTATATATAGCAAAATGATTACTACTCTAGAGTCTATCAAGTCTAGTTAACATCCATTGCTGCACAGTTACACATTTTTTTTTGTGATGAGAACTTTTAAAATCTACTCTGTTAGCAACTTTATTTTCTTTCTTCTTCTTCTTTTTTTAGGTTTCATTTGTTTATTTGACAGAGAGAGAGATCACAAATAGGCAGAGAGGCAGGCGGGGGTTGGGGGAAGCAGGCTCCTCGCTGAGCAGAGAGCCCAATGCAGGGCTCGATCCCGGGACCCTGAGATCATGACCTGAGCTGAAGGCAGAGTCTTAGCCCACTGAGCCACCCAGGCACCCCAGTTAGCAACTTTCAAATATACAGTATAGTATTATTAACTATAGTCACCTCATATCCTAACATCCCCAGGACGTACTTATTTTATAACTGGAGGATTATACCTGTCGACTATCTTTACTATCTTTACCATTTTGCTACCACACCCTGCCCCCTACCCCTGCCTCTGGCAACGACTAACCTGTTGCCTGTATCTATGAGCTTGGTTTGTTTGTTTGTTTGTGTTCTACACATAAGTGAGATCTATGGAATTTGTCTTTTCACTTTCCTTAGCATAATGCACTCAAGGTCCATTTATTGCAAATGACAGGATTTCCTTCTTTTTTATGGCAGCATAATATGTCATTATATATATGGTGCATTTTCTTCATCCAACCATTGACAGACATTTAGGTTGCTTCCATATTTATTTCTATTTATTGCCTGTCTTCTTTTTTCTCCTCTCTCTAGCCTATCTGGGGAAAAGAGGGGAGGAGTAAAAGAGGCTCTCGCGAGCAGAACTTTCTTTTTTTGTTTACTTTCTTTCCATCTCTTTTTATTACTAAAGAATATAGATTATTAAGCCATATGAACATATTAGTATGTTTGCATATCTGATCCCCCAAAATTACACATGCTAACAAACACAATAAAGGGAACAATTAATCACATATATTCTTTTATTTGTAACAGAAAAAACTTGTTATCCTTATAGCAAAAACTAATTAATACTTTAGTGGTTTTAAAATTAATTTGGGGGGCGCCTGGGTGACTCAGTGGGTTAAAGCCTCTGCCTTCGTCTCAGGTCATGATCCCAGGGTCCTGGGATTGAGCCCTGCATCGGGCTCTCTGCTCGGCGGGGAGCCTGATTACCCCCCTCTCTCTCTGCCTGCCTCTCTGCCTACTTGTGATCTCTGTCAAATATATAAATAAAATCTTAAAAATAAATAAATAAAACTAATTTAGAACAGTTTTTATTTCTTTTTTTTTTAAAGATTTTATTTATTTATTAGACAGAGATCACAAGCAGGCAGAGAGAAGGGCAGAAGCAAGCTCTCTGCTGAGCAGAGAGCCTGATTCAGGGCTCAATCCCAGGACCCTGAGATCATGACCTGAGCCAAAGGCAGAGGCTTAACCCACTGAGCCACCCAGGCACCACCAGTTTTTATTTCTTACATTAAATATTTTTCTGAGCTCTTTTATTTTTTTATTTTTTTTAAAGATTTTATTTATTTATTTGACAGACAGAGATTACAAGTAGACAGAGAGGCAGGCAGAGAGAGAGGGAAGCAGGCTCCCCGCTGAGCAGAGAGCCCGATGCGGGACTTGATCGCAGGACCCTGAGATCATGACCTGAGCCGAAGGCAGCGGCTTAACCCACTGAGCCACCCAGGCACCCTCTGAGCTCTTTTAGAATGTGTTGCATATCCACCATTCTTTTCTTTAAGTTAAGAATTGTCCAAAATTTACATTTTAATAGAAAGTATTCTTTTGGAAAGTAAAAAAAATTAATAGCTTTAACACTTCCACACATTTCAGAACATATATTTCTTGCCATGGTCTTATTACTATCGAATAACAGCCCGGATTTCTAGGATTATATTTTGACCAGTTTAATTGCTTGGCCCTGTATTTATTATATAATAATGATAGAAGATTTACTTTTTAGAGCAGTTTTTGGCTCACAGCAAAATTGAATGTAAAGTATAATACTCATATACCGTCTGACATCACCCCCCCAATACACACATATATTCTTCTCCACTATTAACACGCTGCACCAGAGTTACATTTGCAAGGCCCTGTAATTTTAATTTGAACCAGACAGTGTATCCTGATATCAACTAAAGAGGGTGGCTTTCAAAGAAAATTTGGTTTCTACTGAGATAGTAATTTAGAGAGACAGTTTGACAATTAGTATGTTTGCCTAATTTTCCCCACTTCTCACTTGACTATCTTAAGATTGTACTGACATGGCTTAACTTAATGGTGTGTCTTCAAACTTTTTAAACTTGAGTATAAATTTCTGAGAAAAGTGTAATGACTTTATGATTCCATGCCAATACAAATGGAAAATGAAATTACAGTGTAGAACTGCTGCTTTTGACTTTTAAGGATCATAATTTCAGAAATAGTAGTTTTATTTATATATTACTAATTATTTTAAGCATACCATGTTTCACTTAGTATATACTTTTTAAACCTAGATTTTCAGACCACCTAGAGATTGAAGGCTATTTAGAAGTCATAATTTGAAGGTAAAATGCAACTACGAAAGGATAATAATAGAATAAATATTTTAAAAGCATTAAGTTAAGGGAGGAATGAGTAGATTATGACCATAACAAGAATCAAAATGAAAATTCCAATAAGAAAAAGAAGATAAAATAATGAGATAATTTATTAATTTTTTAAAATTAATAACAAAAAATGCAATTCTATTAAATATTTCCTTTTAAAAATAAACAGAAATAGCTTAAAGGAAAACAAAGTATTTCTTTACAACTATGCTCCATTCTATAGTCATTCTTAAATGTTACTTCTAAAAGCTATCTTCATCCTCCACCATTTCACCAATAGCCCTTTTTTAAAAAATTTAATTTCATTTTTTCAGTGTTCCAAGATTCATTGTTTATGCACCACACACAGTGCTCCATGTAATACGTGCCCTCCTTAATACTCACCACCAGGCTCACCTGTCCCCCTACCTCCCAGCTCCAAAACCCTCAGTTTGTTTCTCAAGAGTCCACAATCTCTTACGGTTCATTTCCCTGTCTGATTTCCCCCAATTCACATTTCCCTTCCTTCTCGTAATGTCCTCCATGTTATTCCTTATACTTCACAAGTAAGTGAAACCATATGATAATTGACTTTCTCTGCTTGACTTATTTCACTCAGCATAATCTCCTCTAGTCCAGTCCATGTTGATATAAAAATTGTGTATTCATCCTTTCTGATGGAGCTGTGATATAACATTGTATATATGGACCATATCTTCATTTTTTTTTTTTTTTAAGATTTTTTATTTATTTGGCAGAGAGGCAGGCAGAGAGAGAGAGGGGAAGCAGGCTCTCCGCTGAGCAGAGAGCCTGACGTCGGGCTCCATCCCAGGACCCTGAGACCATGACCTGAGCCGAAGGCAGAGGCTTAACCCACAGAGCCACCCAGGCACCCCTGGGCCATATCTTCTTTATCCATTCATCTGTTGAAGGGCGTCTTGGCTCTTTCCACAGTTTGGTGATTGTGACCATTGCTGCTATAATCATTGGGGTACAGATGGCCCTTCTTTTCACTACATCTCTATCTTTGGGGTAAATACCCAGTATTTACATATTTCCCTATTTCATAGGGAAGCTCTATTTTTAATTTTTTAAGGAATCTCCACACTGTTTTCCAAAGTGGCTGCACCAACTTGCACTCCCACCAACAGTGTAAGAGGGTTCCCCTTTCTCCACATCCTCTCCAACACTTGTTGTTTACTGACTTGTTAATTTTGGCCATGCCACCTGGTGTAAGGTGATACCTCAATGTGGTTTTGATTGGAATCTCCCTGATAGCCAATGACAATGAATATTTTTTCATGTGTCTGTTAGCCATTTGTATGTCTTCTGTGGAGAAGTGTCTGTTCATGTCTTCTGCCCATTTTTGACGTGATTATCTGTTTTGTGTGTGTTGAGTTTGAGGTGTTCTTTATATATCTTGGATATCAGCCCTTTGTCTGTAGTGTCATTTGCGAATATCTTCTCCCATTCCGTGGGTTGCCTCTTTGTTTTGTTGACTGTTTCCTTTGCTGTGCAGAAGGTTTTGATCTTGATGAAGTCCCAGAAGTTCATTTTTGCTTTTGTTTTCCTTTGCCTTTGGAGACACGTCTTGAAAGAAGTTGCTGTGGCCAATGTTGAAGAGGTTACTGTCTATGTTCTCCTCTTGGATATTGATAGATTCCTGCCTCACATTGAGGTCTTTTATCCATTTCAAGTTTATCTTTGTGTATGGTGTAAGAGGATGGTAGAGTTTCATTCTTCTATACATAGCTGTCCACAATTTTCCAGCACCATTTACTGAAGAGACCGTCCTTTTTCCACTGGGTACTTTTTCCAGCTTTGTTGAAGATTATTTGACCCTCGAGTTGCGGGTCCATACCTGGACTCTCTACTCTGTTCCACTGGTCTATGTGTCTGTTTTTGTGCCAGTTACCATGCTGTCTTGGTGATCACAGCTTTGTAGTGAAGCTTGAAATCAGGCAACGTGATGCTTTCTTTTTCAACATTTCCTTAGTGATTCAGGGTCTCTTCTGGTTCCATGCGAATTTTAGGATTGTTTGTTCTAGCACTTTGAAAAATGCTGGTGGAATTTTGATCGGGATGGCATTGAAAGTATAGATTGCTCTGGGCAGTATGGACATTTTAACAATGTTTATTCTTCTGATCTAAGGGCATGAAATGCTTTTCCATTTTTTTGTGTGTCTTTTTCAATTTCATGAGTGTTCTGTAGTTCCTCTAGTACAGATCCTTTACCTCTTTGGGTAGGTTGAATGTCATAAGTCTTGAGATGGAACATTTATTTTGCAAATCTGATTTTATGACTTACTGAGAAAACTATTAAGTTGAGAAACAAAATTGCTGATAGTTATAAAAGCATTTTGAAAAACACAGAAATCATAATTTTAAACTCAAATGGGGTGAACTTTTAAGAGTTGGCTATTGGAATTTCACATCTGCAAATAGAAATGTATAATACCTAGGTTTTTGTTTTAAAAGTTGTCTTACTGGGACGCCTGGGCGGCTCAGTGGATTAAGCCTCTGCCTTCAGCTCAGGTCCTGATCTCGGGGTCTTGGGATCGAGTCCCACATGGGACTCTGTGCTTGACAGGGAGCCTACTTCCTCCTCTCCATCTCTCTGCCTGCCTCTCTGCCTGCTTGTGATCTCTGTCTGTCAAATAAATAAATAAAATCTTAAATTAAAAAAAAAAGTTGTCTTACTTGTTAAGGACATTTAGGAAAAATATTTGGCAGTTTTATAAAAAGGTTTAAATGTTTTTAGTATCATTTTGAGAAGCTCCATTATTTTCAGATTCTAAAATGGTATTTGAGGAACAAATTTTCCTTTCCCAATATAGATGGTAAAACATTTGGACCAAAAATAAGCATTTCCTTCTGACCAAAGTTAGCATTGCATGAATTTTAACTGCCACTCTTGATATGGAACTTTATAATCATGGAGGACAAAATAAAATAGGAAATATTAGATGACTCAAAGAAAAAGGACATATTAACCAGAGCAAAGATATCACATTGTCCAATTGACACATTTAAACGTTAAACTAAAGAGGAAAGTTTCAGAATCCTGGCTTAGCCAACTTTAGATGAAAAAAAAAAAACAAAACAAAAAACTAAGTTTATTTCTAAGTAAAATACTTTTCTACATAGAGAAACAAAATATTCCAGAATTATTGATCCTACGAGACAAAAACACTTATTTATAAATTATTGTGTTTTACATTTTTTATTAAGGAGACCTTATATTAAAGAGTTTTTGCTATGGTTAAAGAATTTATTATTATTTATTGTTACTTATCATTGAGCACTACCCTTTCTCCTGCTCCCCAACTACCACCTTTGTAGGAGCATTTGTTACATGTTGCACACAGAAGAAGAAATAAGCTTTTGTAGATAGTTTTGTAATAGCTATTGCTTACCTGTTTTTGGTCTTTCTGGCTGTGAAGATCTTTAATCATCGTGAAGGATGATTAAAGATCCTTTAATGATCCAGCAGGTCCAGCAGCATCCATATGTTGCAAATATCAAAGGTTTTTTGTTTTTTTATTTAAAGATTTTATTTATATGTTTGACAGAGAGAGAGATCACAAGTAGGCAGAGACGCAGGCAGAGAGAGGGGGAAGAAGGCTGCCCATTGAGCAGAGGGCCCGATGCGGGGCTCAGTCCCAGGACCCTGAGATCATGACCTGAGCCTAAGGCAGAGGTTAACCCACTGAGCCACCCAGGCATGCCCCCTCTCTTTTTTTTTTAACTTGAGACTTAATAAAGATGACAAAAGAAGTTGTTGAGAGTGACTGGATCCACCTCAGTAAGAACTGTTTCGTTTTTTATATACACAACAAATGCTAAAGACTTGACTGATCTTTACTTAAGGAAACTGGGAATAGCTCCTAACCAATATGTTTTATAAATAAAACATTCTAGTCCATACTGTGTTTTTCTTTGTGCCCAGGTTGCTATTTTCTTACTTGGAAAGTCTACTTCTGGCTTCAGGACTTGTGTTTCTAAGTCCTAGTGTTTGTTAATGTCCTTGCTCAGAGGGCAGCCCTTTAACTTTGGGGGGTCCTTACTTTGTGTTTCTGTGGCAGCTCTGATTTCCTCTAATCTGCCTTGTAAATTACTGGCCCAGGCTATAGAATGTTTAGAGTGCTGTTGTTTTCTTCCAACCCAGGACACACTTCATGCTCAATATTTTCTGTTACACAAATATGACTTCTGTTGCTAAGAAATGCTAATAAAATACACACAGTTTATTTGTGTACCTGTCATTGGCTGCCCATTGTAATCAGAGCAAAAGCCAAGCGCCATACTTTGGCATAGGTGGCCCTGGTGATATGATATCTTTCCTATCGCTTTTACCCCCCTTGAAGACCTCTCTCACCTTTCCTTCTAACTCTTCAACATACTGATCCATTTCCATTTTAGGGGCTTTGTCCTAGCAACTTGAGATAATTAAGCTGAGATTTGAATGATGAGAAAGTGGCAGCTTGGACTGTCTTCTTCCACATCATTATGTAGCCAGTACTTTATCATCATTCAGATCGCAGCTCAAATGTCCCTTCCTCAAAGAGGTCTCCCCAGACTACCCATCTAAAGTAGACTTTTCCCTTACCATGCTTCTTACTCTTTCCCATTATACTTATTTCCTTCATTGCATTTTGCACTGTCTGAAATTTTGTTGTTTCCTTAGTTTCTATACTGCTGTGTAAGCTCCATGAGGGCAGATTCTATGTCTGTCTGGTTGGCAGTTGTATCCCCAAGCACCTAAAACACTACCTGGCATATAATAGGTGCTCAATAAATAGGAGTTGAATGCATGAGTGAGTGAATGAATGATAAAGAAATTTATAATATAGACTGAGCAATTCATTCCTTCTTTTTTTTGAAAAACACTGTAACAAACATGATAGTAAACTGGGTAGAGGGATATTCACTTATAATCCCAGTACTTAAAGAATTATCATTTTATAGGTTTTTCCCATATGTGTATCTATTTTTCATACATGTACTCTACTTGAAATTTTTGATGTCTTTTTTTTTTTTGGTTAATGTTGTCAAACATTTTCCTAAATTCTCCTAGTAAGTCCAGTTGTTTCAAAGGCTATGTAGTACCACATTGAGTTGATATTCCATTGTTTAACCATTTCCTTAATATGCCAAATAATTTGTTTCTAACTTTTTGCTATTATAGATAACACTGCAATGAATAGCTTAATGAATATAGATAATATTTTTCTTCCACTGAATAGGATAAATTATAAACATAAACTGGATTAAAAGGTATGAAGTTGTTCAGATATATTATGACATATTAAATATTTATATCTTATAAATTGTAAAGGAATGTGTATCACTTTCTTTTCTTTTAGAGTTTACTCAAATACTTTTCATAATGTCAGAATTGTATGATGCAGACATTTAAGGATTAGATTAATTTTTTAAAGATTTGGCTTATTTTATTAATTTCATAAAGGAATTTTTAAGTACCTGGTATCATAATTTATTCCTTTAGATTTACCAAGGAGTCTGAGCTCAGAGCTATGTAAATTCTATGAATAAATAAATTATTCCTATATTAAGTTTCACTTTTAGTAAATAAGGTAGCCATAAAAAGAAAAAAAAACTATAGCTAGAATAAGGAGTTTCATGAGTGATGTAATAGAACAGATAATTGGGATTATAAAATTACATATGAGGGAAATCATAACTTTTCATGGTGAGTTTTAATGATATTTGCAATTTGTTTTACCTTTTTTTTTTTTTTCTCAAAGCCAGAAGAAATTTTATAGGGAGAAATGATTTGAGTGCCTTTGAGAACCAATTTGGAAATGTCTATTAAAAAAGTATTCTTTAACTCTCCTTAATTTCTCTGTGTGGAGAGAAGGTTACCTGTTTATAGAGGTCACACAAATAAAATACTCTCTGAGACGTTTCTCTTTGGATCTTTTTTGAACTTTTCGAATTGTTTGAAGTCAAATGTAAGTATTGTTTTTTATAGGTATAGAACAACCGTGACATCTCTTGCATATATTTAAGTTCAAGGGTTTTGAACAGTTCTATTTTCTTATGTATTTATATTCCCTTACAATATCTCCTCTATAATTTTCTTTTTTTTAAAAAAAGATTTTATTTGTTTGACAGAGAGAGAGAGATCACAAGGAGGCAGAGAGACAGGCAGAGAGAGAAGGGGGAAGCGGGCTCCCCACTGAGCAGAGAGCCCGATACGGGGGCTCAATCCCAGGACCCTGAGATCATGACCTGAGCTGAATACAGAGGCTTAACCCACTGAGCCACCCAGGCGCCCCTCCTCTATAATTTTCTTAAAGAAAGATAAACTTTTCTCCTTAGCTATGTTATCCAGAGGATAGCAAAATAAAAGAACTGTAGATTTAAACATATATATGGCATTATTAAGCATTATATATATATGGCATTATTAAGCATTTTATGAAACCTGCATTTAGAGATGGGTACTTCACTCTTCCAAAACAAAGAGACTTTATTTTCTCTGCCATCTAAAAATTATTAGCATAAGCTAATAATTTTATTAGCATAAAAATTCTCCATGTTTTCTCACCTTCATTTATTTTAATAATTTTACCATGTAACAGGAAATTCATTTACTTTATCAGACAAATATTTGTTGGGCACCTACTCTATGCAAACAACTTTTTCAGATATTAGGTATGCAAAAATGGCCAAAAAATCCATGCTCTTGTGGAACTTACACATCCAGTGGACAAGATAGAGAAATAATTGTAGTTTAGAGAGTGATAAGTGCTAAGAAGAAACAAGGTAGAGAAGGGAATTTATGAAATATATTTTTTAAAGATTTTATTTATTTATTTGACAGAGATCACAAGTAGGCAGAGAGGCAGGCATAGAGAGAGAGAAGGAATCAGGCTCCCCAGTGTGCAGAGAGCCTGATGTGGGGCTCGATCCCAGGACCCTGAGACCATGACCTGAGCTGAAGGCAGAGGCTTAACCCACTGAGCCCCAGGAAATTATGAAATGTTGAGGATATGGAAACTTGATGGGGGATGATCAGAGGAGGTTTCACTGAGAGGGAAATTTTTGAGAAAAAAACTGAAAGAAGTAAGAAGGTGAGCCATGTAGGTAGTTATGTGGGGAAGAGCATTCTAGTCCTAAGGAATAGCAAGACCAGTAAGATGGTGTGTGCGGGGAGATTGGGTCATATATAGGGGAAGAAGTTGAAGAAATAATAGAAACCAAGATAATGTAACAAATGTTTGAGTTATATAGTTATCTTTATTCCGTAATTTTCCCAAGAATTATATTTGTTCTTTCTAGCTCTATACAGAATCATGTTTTCTTTTTATAAATTTACCTTAATAGCTTAAAAACTTGCCATTTTTACCATTTTCGAGTGATAACATACATAAATTACTCAAACATTTGTGCTTGTGGAAAGAAACACAGTCTCATTTTTCTACTTACCATTTATTTTAATAATTTTTTAAAAATTTAATATCATTGTTTGGGGTGCTGCCGATGTTGACTAGTATCCCAGTACATGTGACTGGCAAATCCCATTGCCTAGTGCTACTTTATATAATATTCCTCTTGTCATTTTCTTGAAAAATTTTCATCATTGCAGCACTATTTTAAATTAATAATTTTCACTGGTGTCTTTTAAAAGCTAAACCTAATTTAAAAAAAATAAAAAATACTAACCTTGAGAGTTATTGACCTGTTTAAGTTTTCTTGGAGACCTTTATCTGCTCTTGCTCTCTATTCAGCCAAAATAAATTCTTTGCTTTCTATGAAAAGACCAGGCATCTAAGCAAATAAGTTAAACCTATTGGAAGGATGTCAGAGTATATTTAACTCAAAGGACTTTAATGAATTGAAGAGTTTGACTTTGTAATGTGTTAGAATGGACATCTGAAGTCAAAAGATTTTGCTGTTTAGTCCACCCACTGAATAGTTGTTAACTCTTTCTGAACTTCAGTTTCCTTGTCTGTAAATGGGAGTCAAATTGCTTACTTCAGAGAATGTAATTTAAGAATATATATGAATGCTTTAAAAAAAAACTGTTTAGTACCATTCAGTGTAAGTAGTGTTGCTTTCTATTCTATTAGGCCATCTATGCTTACCTTTTATGTTCTTTGGCTTTGCTATGTGTGGATAATTTCCACAGCTTATAATTTTTTTTTGGACTGGATGGTCCCTTTTAATAGATCTTTTTTGAAACTGCTTCTGTAGGTAAATGGACAAGGCTTGCTTGTCACCCAACAATGCGGTGGTGATTTTACTCTCAGTTCCAGCAGCCTCTGGCATTTAACTCAGTCTGAAGACATCTGTTAGTAAGGGGAAGTCTTCTTTGTTAGAGCTTTTTAATCTCATTAAACCTCTATTAGAGGTGATACTACCGAATCAACATCCTTTGGCCTGTTTAGGAAGTAAACATTTCACTTAAAGAACCTTGGGTCAAAAGTTTATGAAGCACTAAGTAAATGGGAAATTACTGTACCAGCACATTGACCCACCATCCCAGGGCAACGTGAAGCTTTCAGGGTCTCCTGAAGTGCATATTGCTGCTAGGTATGGAGTACCCAGGGCATTCATAATAACTTTCGCTTTAAGTTTTCAAAAGTTGAAAGAATTTGAATAGAGCAGTGGTTCCCAAACTTTGCTGCACAATAGTCACTGGGAGCTTTTTAAAAATCCCAATGTCTAGGTCATACCTCATACTAATTAAATCAGAATGTCTAGGGTGAGAGCCAGGTATCAATAGTTCTTCAAGGTTCCCAGGTGATACCAATGTGTAGCAAATCTTTAGGAATATGTGGCTCTGGCCTTTATTCTTTTGCTACCTATTATTGTTTCACATGCTTAGCACCATGAGTGAGAGCTTGATAATCCTATAATGAGAAACAGTTGAAAGTAGTAGGTAATGTCTGTCAAGCAGATTTGTGTTCTACATTTTTTGAGATGTATACTGTTTTACATAGTCTCATGTTGTTTTGAACTTTAATTTTCATTACTGACCCATGGTTGATGTATTTATGTTATTTTTCCCATTTATTACAGATATTTCCTTGACAATTTTAAATAAAACCATGCTTTGTGACTTAGATACAGAATAAAATGTCTACAAGTATTAACTTGTAGTTAGAAGTTTCATTCCTTTGTTTTGATTACAATAGCTGCTTTCAGAATAAAAAACCAACAGCCAAATTTTTTTCCAAGTCCATTTTTATTTTTCTCCAGTTTAGTAATAAACTGTTATAAGCTGGCCTAAATTTATGGTATGATTATGAATCTGAAGGAATAGACTATTTAATTGTGTCACAGCTGCATTAATATTTCCTAATATACACAATGATTGGTGTGTGAGATAAAAACTGTACTTGCAGCACTACTAACTGTGATATTATGAGTGAATAATCATTTTCCCAAGATGGTACTTCATTAAGCCAGCCTCAGTATAATCTAATAAAAATATAAAATTATAAGTGTGCAAGGAGAGTTCCTAAGTGTCTTGGTTCCTACTGTTGACAGGAGTTAGAGTTTTGGCTGTACATCCTGGAACATTTGCCCAAGGTTTGACCTAAGTTCAAATGGCCACAGTGTTATCTTAAAAACAATAGAAATTCTATTTTGATTTGCAAAAAAATTTCTGTTTCATGGTCCGTGTCAAATATGTGTGTGAAAAAATGCAGAACATGAATTGATGCTCTGTGAATTTTTTCATTGTCATTTAAAATTAAAGAATACCACCCTACCGTCTCCAGTGTTGTCAGAGCAATGTAAATCATGGAAATTTCTACAGTGCAGATATTTGGCTTAATTCATAACATTCAGTCATCCAGTTTTTGTTTTGGATCTTTTGTTTTTCTTGTTTTGCATTTTTATTTTGTTTTGTTTTCAGCCATCATTTTGTCTTATCATCTTCAATTCTAGAGCAACCTGACAACAGTAATGATACTACTGAATTGGGCATCCTTGTCATTCCTGAGATTAGTGTCACAAATGTGGCCGGAGAGAGAACCGGGAATGGGGAAAAAGGCAGAACACTAGGAGAGATTGATGCTCAGCATATACAGGGTGTGCAGGAAACAGCCACAGATCCTAGAACTGAGAGCAAAGGCTTGCCAGAGATCAGGAGGCAAAAATCTGTAAGAAAAATGATGGAGGATGGAATAAACTCACCTGGCAGAGTGCAGTTTTAGCAGAGCACTTTCTAGCTGCCCTCCAAGGTATCTCATGGCAAAGGGCCACTGCTGCATGTCTTAAGCCACAGTTGCACAGTCACAAAAAATTTGCATGTCATCTAATAATCAGAATGCATGAATTATGCACCACAGTTTCTCAATGATCTAATGCTCTTTGGAATGGTCATACCTATATTTTCTCTGAGTAAATTGTTATGAAAACTAAGGCAGAAAATTACTTCCAAAATAATTTTCTGCTTATGTTTTGAGATCTGAAATTATTTTTTTATCTTTGTATTTTTGCCATCCTTGATTTGAAGGATAATGTATATAGAATTTTAGCAAGTTTGAGTTCATGATATGTATGTTCTATTTTTTTAATCTAAGTAAAATAATCTAGAATGTAGTATGCAACCTTTAAAAAAATATTTAAAATATCTTTATACCATTTTTGTTAAAGTTACTCAGTAAGAGCTTTTTTACTGGGGGGAGTTTACCCCTGGTTTTTCTGTGTGGTATTTTTCCTAATTATTTCTGATCTTTTGCATGAATAGTAAGAGAACTCTTTCTAAAAACACGGGTTGAGGGGTGGTTTATGGCATGCTTTTTGTTTAATACACTCTAAATTACTCTTACTTAGTTACAATGAACTATTTTTTTCTATTTTATAGAATGTTTTGATTTATCCTTTAATTTTGGTCTGTAATCTGTTGCTTTATGTAATTATGCTAAAGTTTAAAATATCATTGATTTGGTATTAATCATGAAACAAGAATTATTTAAAATACTTAATATTAATTAATCTTTGTTATTTCTTTGTTTAGGAAATGCAGAATTAACAGGTCAAGAAGAACTGATGGAGATATCTGAAGTTGACGAGGGATTTTATTCCAGGGCTGCGTCTAGTACCAGCCAGTCGGGTTTATCAAACAGTAGTAACAATTCTAGTAACAAGACAAGTGTAGGAAAGACTCAGAGACGGTCAGCAGGAAGCAAAACTGGAGGAAAAGAAAAAGAAACTCCAGGGGAGTCTTGCAAAGATCACTTTGCCCGAAAACAAACTCAGAGAGCCCAGAGTGAGAATCTTGAGCTTCTCTCTCTGAAGAGACTGACGTTAACTACCAGCCAATCTCTGCCTAAACCTTGTAGCCATGGTTTGGCTAAGACTGCCGCAACTGTGTTCAGTAAATCCTTTGAACAAGTCAGTGGTGTCACAGTCCCACATAACCCATCATCTGCTGTTGGCTGTGGGCCTGGGACAGATGCCAATAGGTTTTCTGCGTGTAGTCTCCAAGAAGAAAAGCTTATTTATGTCTCTGAAAGGACTGAACTTCCAATGAAGCATCAATCAGGTCAGCAGAGACCTCCTAGTATTAGCATTACTCTGTCCACAGATTAATTAGTAATCGTTTTCTCACCTAACCAGCGAATCTAGAGGGACAACTTTGCTTCTTTATGAAAGTGCCCCAGGTCTGTCATCCCTATTCCAGACAGGAGCCCTGATGGCTTAAATTCTGAAGGCTACCTTGACTTTATGAAGGGAATAATATGTAGGTTGCAACAAGTTGAAATATGGTTTTGTTATTTCTTGGGTGTATTTTCCCCCTTGATTTGAATCTTTTTTTCTTTCTTATTTGTTTCTGTTGCTCTAAGATTGTCAGTTTAACAGTACATTTTCACAGGTTGTCTGATCAGATTGATTACATCTCATGAGAGGTTGTGAGTTCTTTTTTTAAAATAATTCCTACTTTGGTACTTGTATGTTTGACCTTCAGAGTCAAAGGGAATCTCCATGTATGGGAACTGTTTCTGAAAAGAGGCAGAGGTGCAGTTCCTGGAAGTCTCCAGCTGACGTGCAGCATGGCAGTCTGAAAAACAGGCACGTGAGAAAACAAAAATGATGTGTATGAAAAGTGCCTGATAAACATGTTTGTAGTTAGATTATACTTGAGATTAGTGGAATCCTTGATGTAAAGCACTGGAAAATGCCTACTAACTCGGCACCTAGACTATAATTCCAGGGCCTGGGTAGAGGGATTTCTGTTGTTATCTTTGGAACATTTTTATATCAAAAATCAGATTGCTAGTAGATGTGTTGTCTTGAAGTATTTGATCTGGATTTAGCAAATGAAAACCCCCTTCAATTCCTAAAATGTAATAGGCTATGAAGCTCACTTAATCCTGCTGCTTGACTTTGGGAACCTAGATGGTTTGGTTTCCTACAATTCAAAGAACACATCATTGAAGAACTTCCTGGAAATCAGTGTAAATCGTGCAACACAGCTCTCAAGATACCAGTGTCAACCATATAATTCTGAATTATTTGTCGGCAAATGAAGGATATTAGGTAATTTTTTTGTCTATAAAATATTGTGAAAGAAAATATAGAGAAATATGGACAAAGCACATTTATATATTATTTGGTTATTTATGTTTGTGTTCTTAAATTTAGAATTATAAAATGTGAAAAAAATTAAAACTTTTTTTCTCAACAGACCTATTTTAAATATTCTTTTTATGATAGAATAATCAATGTAGTTGCCCCCAACTGAAAAATAAAAATGAAAAGGCAGTATGGCAGAAGCTAAACAAACTTGTATGTAGCTATGGAGAACTATGTGACCTCTAGGTAGATGTAAAATTTGGTGTTTGCTAGTGGTAGTTGTTTTGGCTATGGTTGAGGTTCCCTGTAAATCAAGTATACTTAACCAATAATTCAAAGGGAGAGAGAGAAAGCAAGGCTGAGGATGAGAGTAAGTTGACTGAGAAGGAAGGCTTGGGGAGCAGTCCCCTCTTTGCGTCTTTCACTGTTAGTACATACATAGTGGTTTCCTTATTTGCAGTCCCTAGCTCTGGTCACACAGAACATGCTGGTTTTCTTTTTGTGCCTACTTATGCAGGCTCAAATGTGAGAAATTCGTATGTCCTGAGGAGTGTTAAAGCATACACTATGAATGCAGTTTGACTGTTAACTGCTTTGGCTACCATTTTAAATTTAATTCTTCAAAAAGCACGAACTAGTTTTCATTCATTAACTCTGAATAGAATATGGTTTTTAATATAAGTGAATTTGAGTTTTTTAGTTCCAGTAACAGAAATGGAATTAGATCTATTAGCATAAATTGTAGTAGGGAAAAAAAGACAACCAGACAGTAAAAGTTGATATTGTATTAATTTAACAGGAATCCTGTGTACAATTTAAAATATTTTAAAATGTCCCTGTGAATTTCCTATTGTCTTTTTATAATTCTTATCAAAGAATTTCCCCTAGGCATGTAGCTACTAATAGTATTAATAGTCTTAAGAACTACTTTAGAAGATTAGCATTTTAAGCAAGTTAAGGTGCTTAGGAAACTTGTAGAAAAAGTTTGAGGAAACAGCTGGCACAAATGAGAGATCAGATTTTAATCATCAGCTGCTATAATGGATCTTCATTTTGGTATTATTCTAGATTATTGCTACTCCTGTAGTCTGAGGACCAGTACATAGCATTGGCATCACTAGGCATCTTGTTAAAAATGTAGAATTTCGGAGCCACCTTTGATCTGCTGAATCAAACCTGCATTTGAACAAGATCCTCAAGTGATTTTTATGCACATTAAAGTCTTACCTTTATTTACCAATACTAATTTACCAAATTACTTACCTAGTATTTAGAGTTCTCAGTGGTCTCACAACTCTAGATCAAATATGTTAGATACTAAATATTATAATCTGCATTGTTTTTAACAGCTGATGAATTTTTATAGTGTCCATAGCACTTATTAATCCTCTAATTCTAAATTTCTAATGATTTTCATTTATTTTTACAATAGAAATATAACATTTTGTATTTTTCTTGTTAACTGTAATTGGAATCAGCGCTGTAGATGCCTACAATTTTATGTATGAAAGGGGTACCAGCCTTTTATACAATGCACAACAAATCTGCATGCATATATTCTTTTAAAAACTCTGAAGGCTTACTCAGCGGAGTGGATCTGAATTTATGCTTCAAATTATTTGCACCAATTGATTTTCCAGGGTGTGAAGTTATGTTAATAGTAAAATTATTTATAGTACCTTTGATACTGTTTCAAATAAGGATTATACATTTGAAAATTTTTATAAAAATTATAAATATTAGATAATGCTAACTTTGGTAACAATTACAGTGATCCCTATTACTCTCTTCCTACTCATCTTTTCAGATTGAGTTGGAGTCACATTTGTAGGTTATTTTTTCATTAAGATCCTGATGTAACCATTTAGTCACAAGTCTCCTGAATATCCAGAATAATACCCTTTACCACAAGAATTCTGCCCAAATGGGTCCTTGCACCCAATACTTCTAAGGATCTGAACAGAAATTGTAGTTCCATTCCAAATTTTAAGCCCTTAGAGGTTCTTGAAATTACCCAACCTCTCCCTCTTCAAAACCCAACTTACCTGAGATATTCTGATGAACCTGGGTCCCAGCATTTGCCTTTGGAATGAAGTGGGGGAGAGAAACAAAGTAGACTTTCCAAGAGGACCCAGGACAAGTGAACACCATGGAATCCCTTGTACACCACTGTGGAACTTTTTAAGGCAGCTCTGTAGGCTCGAAGGTTAGAAATCCTCAGTCCTTAAATGATGACACAGTTTGTTTTGAATAAGCAATATTTCATTGCCCTTTTCAATTATGAAGCAATTGCTTAGCAAATGTTACTCACATAAAAACAAAAAGTTGAATTAAAGGGAAATATATTTTTTAAACCAAAATAGATAAAAATGATCTCAGTTCTAAGGGATTTTTTCCTGTTTTGGAAGAATATAATTAAAATATTAAAACCTTTACATTTAAATTATAAAGAAAAAGTGTACTCTGAGACATAATTTTAAACAAATATTTAAAATAAGGCTGTTTAACATTTGAGTCTATAGGCACAATAAATTTATACTTTATTAAAGGGAAGCACACATCAAGGAATCTTGAAGATAAATAATGTGAATGAAAAAATGTTTTTTAAAAAGCCATTAAAGAGAAGAATAATATGATGGGTACATAAATTAAGCACTGTAGATAGAAATTAATGTATAATAGTGTATTCCCAATCTTTGGATGAAAAATAAAAACTCTCTATTTCTTTAATTAGCATGAATTTATACTTTTAGATTAATTGCATAGTAAAATTATACTCAATACTTTGTTCACATTTGTTTAATTTTGTTAAATTCTTTATCAGAACATAAATACATTGTCTTCTGTACTTTGTAACTTGTGTGTACCTAAAGAGACTAGCAGTGAACATTTTGGAAGATGTTTTGTGTTTTTTAATAGTAGAGTTCTAGAATACCTGTGTCTTGATATGAAGTTTCTATTAGTAAACTCAAGATCTTATTTTGCATACCTTTGCTTCCTCTTATGTGGAGTTTTTTGTGTACCTCGTCTTCTAATCATGTAGTGATACTAATCTTTTCATAGTAAATATACTTGTTTCTAATTGTATTCCTAGAGTGTACATTCCTAAGAATAAAC
This sequence comes from Martes martes, assembly GCF_963455335.1. Lineage (NCBI taxonomy): Eukaryota > Metazoa > Chordata > Mammalia > Carnivora > Mustelidae > Martes > Martes martes. Next base: position 56,175,283 of record NC_137899.1, on the reverse strand, counting down.
TATGACTTTGAATATTTTTATGTGCTCTCTACCTTTTTAAGGCTATGGAAATAAACTGGAGTTTAGTTTTTTGAAGTTTTGTATATTTGTGTAAATGTTGTCCATATGCAATACTTTATACAACAGTGTTGCCTCTTGTTTTATTGAAATAAAAACTGAAAAAATATTTTTTCCAGATCATTTTACTCATTAAAAAAATCATCATAAATTTTTGCAAAAGTCATGATGTGGAGGAAGAAAGTAAAAGAGGAAGACTTAGGTGAGTTGAGCCATTGAGAACTTTTGGGAGTAAGCCATAGGACACTAACATCTCATTTTTGGCTTTGTTTTACCTGGCCTGGGGATAGGAAGTGTGATAGGTCCACTGATGTCCATTCAAAAGAAAATGAGCTCCATGGGTCATGAGCAATTGATGCATTATTTATCATACTAGAAGCACAGGCAAATTTGGGTAACAATGCTTTGCCCTTTTATCTTTAATATGAGTTATGAGTCTTTATCTTTTGAGTGCAGAGATTCTATGCCCCTAGTTCTTAGCATAGGGCTTTTTGCACAGTAGGTATTGAGACATTTAAGAAATGAGTGAATTAGGCTGATGTTAGTTTTGGGAAAAATCAAGAATAGAGGGTCTCCGATATATTATATTACACTAAAATTTTAGAATTTCATTTATTGGCTCTAGGAAATCTCTATGGTACTACTTGAATTGCTTTTCTGCTTAGAAACAAGACCCTCTTAGAAACTTGAAAAGAAGTTCCTGGTATGTAGTTGATTGTATATTTGGATAATTCCATTTTATCTAAGGAGCTAAGTAATTTGGGAAATGTTTTCTGAACCACTATTAGAAGAGTATTCATAGAGAACCACAGCAGTGGTTTTGTGAGCAGCATATTAGCCTTATGAAATACACACTCTTGTAGTGACTTTAGTAATCCCAATAAATAGTTAACTCACCTCCTAGAATCTGACTATGGTAATACCAACATAATTATTTTTGTAATTATTAAGAAAGACTTTTCAAAACAATTCTAGTCATTTGCTAATTTTCTGTGCATTATTATTGTGGTGGTGGTGGTTATACATAGCTAATATATGTAATGAAAATTATAGTCTCTATTAATTTTCAAAACAATTCTATAAAATGAGTAGAATCTCCATTTTACAAAAGAGGAAACTGAAGCTCTGAGGGCAGGCAACTTGCCCAAGATCACGTAGCTGCTGGGTGCAAAGCCAGGGCTTGAACACAGGTATTATGGCTCACACTTTCCTTTTTTATTACTTGGTGAAAGGAGGTACTAAGTAGATACTACATAGTGGGCATATATATGAAATTCAACCATCCCATCTGTCTCATAGGTGATAGAGTTAAGTTTTAATGCAAAAATAAAAGTTTTCCAAAAAAATAAATTATAATATGTTTTGTAGAACTTTAGATAATTATGTTTCAGTAGTAAATTGAATGCTGGCTATTCTATTAAACACATGGTAAAAAGGCAAATTAAGATTTTATTAATTTTTTTTACCTGCCAGATAGCTAAAGATGAAAGAGACTGATACTAATATAGATGTGGGAAAACATTAGTCTCCAAGATAATTGGCAGGACAATTAAGGCAGCTGAGTTGGTGAGCAGTTTGGCAAGATCTATCAAATTTTAAAGTGCACATACCTCTGACCTAGCAATCCTATTCTTCTATATCTATTCCATTCTTTATATTCTACAGAAATTTGAACATAAATGTGTGAAGGTATTCATTGCAGCATTGCTTATAATAGCAAAAAAAAAAGGCAATCTAAATGACCATTAATAGAAGACTGGATAAATTACAGTACATGCATACAGTGGAATATGATGTAGCTATTAAAATAATGCAGACCTGTATGTGATGATTACATAAAGATTATATAATATTATATATTATAAGAAAGATTATATAATGTTCCCTGAAAAAAATCGTGTCATTAATTACATGTATGTGTTTGTGTGCATGTGTGTGTGTGTATCTGTATATATATGATCCCATTTCCATAAGAAGTGGGTGGAACATTTAATATCAGTATTATTTTTGTAATATGCTTCTATAATATATATAGTATATATAAAACATATGTATATATATAATATGTATGTAATATATGTGTGTATGTATAATATATACATGTACACAAACATGTTTGCTGGTATGCATGGAGGAAAGCATTATTTTTCTAAGCATGATTTAAATATAGCCTGCATTAGGAAAAAAACTGGTGCTTTTTAAAATAGAGATTCCGAACCTTGTGCTAATCCCCCTAAATCAGGAACACTGTGAAGCATGAAATATAGAAACCTATATTTCTAACAAGTTCCTCAGTTAATTCTGTATGAACTTAATATTTGGCCTAGTAGCTGATAGCAATGAGTTGATTATTTTTGTATATCTGGTAGTAGTTTGTAGTTAGAAAAGACAAACTTCTTTTTAAAAAATAATGAATTCCAGTGAAATTGACATATAATATTAGTTATATATATATAATATATAATGTTATATTAGTAATGTAATGATTAAATACTTGTATATATTGAGAGATGGTCATCACAAGTCTAGTTAACATCCATCACCATACATAGTTACAATATTTTTCTTTTGTGATAAGAACTCTTAAGATTTACTCTGTTAGCAACTTTCAAATATGTGGTAGAGTATTATCGAGTATAGTCATCATGTTGTGCATTACATCCCCATGGCTTATTTATTTTATAACTGGAAGTTTGTACCTTTGACCCCCTTTCCCCACTTTGGCCACCCTCTCTCATTCCTACCTTCTGACTTAATTTCACCTAGCATAATGTCCTCATGGTCCATCCATGTTATGGCAAATGGCAAGATTCTCTTCTTTCTTTATGGCTGAAAAATAATCCATTGTTGACCACAGTTGGCCCTTGAGCAACACAGGTTTGAACTGCATGAGTCTACTATATGCAGATTTTTGTCTGTAAATACAGTACTGTAAATGTATTTTTTCTTCCTTATGATTTCCTTAATATTTTCTTTTCTCTAGTATTATAAAAATACTGTACATAATACATATAACATACAAACTATGTGTTGACTGTTTATGTTATTGATAAGACTTGTGGTCCGCAGTAGGCTAAATTTGGGGGAATTCAAAAATAATATATGGATTTTCAGCTGCATGGGGGGGTCACCACCCCTAACCCCTGCGTTGTTCGAGTCAGCTATATACATTTTCTTTATCCAGTCATCCATCAGTGGACTCTTAATATTTTATTTATTTATTTGACAGAGAGATCACAAGTAGGCAGAGACAGGCAGAGAGAGAGGAGGGGAAGCAGGCTCCCTGCAGAGCAGGGAGCCCAATGCTCCCAGGACCCTGAGATCATGACCTGAGCCAAAGGCAAAGGCTTAACCCACTGAACCACCCAGGTGCCCCATCAATGGACTCTTTTTTTTTTTTTTTAAGATTTTATTTATTTATTTGACAGACGGAGATCACAAGTAGGCAGAGAAGCAGTCAGAGAGAGAGAGGAGGAAGCAGGCTTCCTGCCGAGCAGAGAGCCCAATGCGGGGCTCGATCCCAGGACCCTGAGATCATGACCTGAGCCAAAGGCAGAGGCTTAACCCACTGAGCCACCCAGGTGTCCCCATCAATGGACTCTCAAGGTTGTTTCAGAAAGGACAAACTTCTTGAAGAGATCTTGTTAATAGAGCAAAACTAACTATGAAAACTTACTGCAGTAGCTGAGTACACTGCCTTGATGTGCTTAGCCATGTCTCAGGACCAGAAAGTTAGATGTTAGAGGTTTGGGAATCTGTGCTCAAATGGTTTAAGGCATATCTGTCAAGAGAGGAAACCGATCAGATTTGACTAAATCAATGAAATGGGTTAGGACTCATGGACACAGTAAGCAAGGACCTTGAGGAGTCTTGATAAACTGTTGTTTGATGAATGAGCTGTATGCCCAGGTAAGCAAATTATTGTCTCCATCCTATCGGAATTTAAAGCAAACAAAAAATTAGGGACTGTTTTGTTTTTTTGTTTGCTTTGTTTACAATCCTCTTTCCTAGACAAAGATTTCCTGGAATAAACAACTAAATTATATTGACACAGGTGAGCTAAAGTCTTACCTAAATCATATTGACACTGATGGTTTCAGGTCTGTTTCTCCCCATTCAAAGATTGTAAGTCAATATTATAAATACAACATGTTGATAATGTCTCTTAGTGACTTCTTATGGTTCTGAAAATTTATAAGATTTCTTCTGAAGCTTCTTGACCCCTTTATCACACTTGGTTCCTACTTCATAAGTGCTCTAATATAATCCACATCACAATGTATTGTGATTATCTTTCCACACTCTCTTCTACACAAGACCATTGCCCTGTGTGTTAGTTTGGTATAATACCTATTACATAGTAGTAAATAAAGATTTGTTTTACCAAATAGAATGTGAATGCAATCCAGAAAATGGCTGGCAAATAGGAGATCTGTGTTGTTCCTCTTCCATTCAAAAGAAGTCAGGGAAGCTCCTTTGATTCTCCACCATACATCCATACAGAGATAAACATGAAAGTTGTAAAACTTGACTACTTTGGTTCTTTAAAGTGTATCTGCATAAAAGTTTCTTAAGAAGCAAATTATGATACATCATGTTTTGTTTCATTTTGTTTTGTTTTACTTAAAAGTAATGGATAGCATGAAGATTTTCTGGGCTAGCATTTGAAATTTATTTTTTTCTTCTAGCATATTCTTTTCTGTGTATCTATGGTGTACATGAGTGATATCTATACTCACCAGAAAACAAAGTAGGAAAGACCTAATTTCAACACAATAAATCCTCATTTCTTATTTCATTTGCTTCCTTTTTAGAAGCTACAAATATATTTAATTTTTATATCCCGGGTCCACTTCTATCTAATGAAGGTTGGTAGTACATTTATCTTAAAACTTTTACTCTATTTAACTGAGATGCTTCTACTTCTATCTTACTCCGCATGCTATAATTTTTACTAACATTTTCTTCTCTAAATCTCAATATATAATCTTAAGAAACAACATGTCATCAATTCCTCTTCTGTTTCAATTCTACTCTAGTGTAGAATCTTGTTTAAATATCCATTTACATCCATCAAGTTGAATTTAATGAGGCGGGATATCTGAAAGAAAGAGAAAACAAATGAGCAAGCAAGCAAGCCCATGAACTATATTTATAATAGGAGAGAATACTGTATTTCCCAATTCATAGAGGGAGAAAAAATGGAGCCTTATTGTACAAGCAGTACGGACAGTGGTACTACAATGATGGTATGGAAAACAGTAAGGAAAGGAACTCCTTACAGTGAGAATAAATCTAAGCAGTATTTCTTGTCTGTTTTGCACAGAAGGTGAGATTTCTAGGTCTACACCATCTTATGACTCATAGTTGGTGAAGGACATGAAAGTAGTAAGCTAGGAAGATGAATGATAAAATTTGGGAGCTAAATGTATAGTTGAATTTCTCAAAATTGTCTCAGATTATAAGTTTTCCACATAAATTTTATTTATTTATTTATTTATTATTTTCCACATAAATACTGAACAAAGGCCCTATTGCGAAGGAGATGCTAAATAACTAGACGGTCACGTTGATTCTGAAGGTGTTGATAGATCTTTTTTTGATATCCTAGTCCTTTCTCAACCACATTATGAACAAAGTGGCTATCCTGGAAAGATTGGGACTATACATGGACTTCAAAAATATGGCCCTCTTTTCATCAAGGCTACCCTGGTTACTTCCACTGCTAAGAGCCCAGTCAGTAGGCGGGGGGACCAATCCTTAGATGTCATGCCCTAAGGTGAGCAAATAGTTGGTTAGCTCCAGGTTTATGATATTAAATCTCTTTTCTTATGAAGAGGCAGCTATTTTTCCTCATAGAATGGGCTATGTGAATCTGGATTTAGGTTTGCCTTCCTTATATGCTGTGCTTATGTGTGCAATTTTAAACACTCTATTCATCATGGTTTTCCTCAAAATGTTGCACTTAAGGAGCTTATTTTATAGTGTAAGAAATAAGCTAGAGGAGGAATTCCACTTCTAGTAATGGCAAACTATGTAGTAAACATCAAGATTTCCATGGACAACTAGATAATCTGAAAACCATCTTTAAAATATAAAATTCTAGAAAGGCAAGACCAGCATTAGGGTCAATTCTTACCTGGAGTTGTTGGCTGATTCTAGAAGAAGAACTTAAGGGGACAGACAGGGTTTTTACTACTTCTGGGAAGAGAGGAAGATAAAACTTGAATAATAGTGCCTGCCAAGTCATGGGAGAGAATGAACTGAAGATACACTCACCCCCCTACACACATACACAGGGACTTCAGTGAAGCCTTAAATCATCCTGGTTCCTGAAATTAGATTAAAGTAATCCCTTAGGTGCCCAATGATAAACAAATGAATACTCCATGGTGGAAAAAAACTTCATCATTGTAAGCCTCAAATTCTATAACTTTTCAAATTAAATTTCCAGCAGAGAAGAAAAAATAGCCAGACACTTGTGGAGCACAGCACCACTCAATGATAACAGCTGTGACATGGATTAAATTATTTAAAACCAGTGTTTGAAGCCATAAAAGAACTTTTAGACAACTTTTAGGACTCTAAGAGCCAAAATCCCAGAGCCACAATCCCTGCTTGTCAGGGTGGGCTTTCGCTGGCATCTGAAAACTTGAATTATGAGAATGTTCCTACCATTCTTTAACTGATAAGGTAGCTTACTATGTATAAACTGTTTATACAAACAGCAAGCTTATTCTGAACACCTACTTTCCTTCTGGCAGTCTGCAATTATGATACGTGCTAAGTAGAAGATGCCTATCACCAGCTTCTAATACAAACCTTGGGCAATACATCTAATGAGTGTCTGTGACAGACAACATTTTACATATGTTGTCACAATTCAGTACTGGAGAAATTAACCACATCCTGTGTGATTCCATGGGGAAAGGATTCTTAGAAGCTTATGCCTGGTTTCCTTTGGATTTCATCCCATGCACTTTATCCCTTTGCTGATTTTGCTTTGTACTGCTTTGCTACACTAAACCATACCCATAAGTATGACTATATGCTGAGCCCTGTGAGTCCTTCTGAATCATTGAACTTGTGAGTTTTCTTGGGGATTTGCAACACAATAATCAGAGAGGTGAGCAAACATGCTGCAGCTACTTCTTCCTTTATGGGATTGCCAGTTTTTGACACAAATCTGAGTAGAAGGCCCCAGAAGAAAGTTACTGCTAAGAATCAGATGCAAACAAACTCTGGGAACCACACTAGACTGGAGAGACAAAAAGTTTAGAGTCACTTAGCCAACCAGCATTTGGGAGACCTAAGATCCCAATAAAACAGGGAGGTTCAGAGAAGTGAGTCTGACATTCTGCTGATTTTCCCCTTGGGCATTTCTGAATTCTTGGATTATTCAGAGCAGAAGGACTTAAAAAAAAATAAAATAAAGGCAGAAACCTGAAAGCCAAAGGAAAGATTTTTTTTTAAAAGATTTTATTTATTCATTTGAGAGAAAGAGCACAAATGGGGAGAGGCAGAGGGTGAGGGAGAAGCAGACTCTCAGCTGAGCTGGAAGCCTGACATAGAGCTCGATCTCAGGACTTGGAGATGACCTGAGCCAAAGGCAGATGTTTAACCATCTTAGGCACCCTATGATTTTTTAATGTATATTGCATCACGGTATTGAAGAGGCAAAAACCAGATTTCAGGACCTATCAAGAAAGGCTCTAGAACATACCCTAGAATCTCATTTAAGAATTCTGAGAGTTACACTGTAAGAACAGGAGAGAATCTGAGTAAATTAAACCTTATAAAATTGCAACCTAGTTTCACATCCACTGAATTATAGATTGGATTAATGTGATCTGCCTACACTGTCTTCCTAGCAGGGAATAGGGTGATCCCTTTCTGTAGGAAAATAACATCCAGAGACTGTACAGTGTGTCATATACAATAACTAGTATTAAGTAAAAACTACTTAAGGATGCCAAAGAGCAGAACCATGAGGAAAAATAGGCAATAAAATTGGACCCACAGATGATCTGGTTATTAGGGTTATCAGAGATGGACTTGAAAACAGCTTTGATTAATGAGTCAAGATGGAAAATTTCATGAGAACCAGAATCTGTTTTTTTAAAAATCAATTTGAAATTCCACAACTGAAAAATGCAAACTCTAAAATTAAAAACTCAATATATATGCTTAAGCAGATTGGGGAATGTATTAAACAACCCATTTTAAACAAAAGAGGGAGATTGTTAGAGTTGATTTTTTAAAAAAATTGTAACTATATTATGACTACAGAAGATAAGCTTTTAGACTCAAAGACATAAAAAGATTCAAAATAAGATGATCCAAAAAGATATACCATGCAAATAGAAACCATAAAAAAGCCAGAATGGTTATACTAATACCAAACCATTAGATGTTAAAACAACAAAAACAAAATGTTATGAGATAAAGAAGTCATTTTATAATGATGAAAATGTCAATCTATCATGAAGCTATAAAAATTATAAACCGACACTAACAACAAAACCCCAAAATACATGAAGTAAAAACTGGCAGAATTGAAGGGAGAAATAGACAATTCAATAATAGTTTGTGCCTTCGATACCCACCACTTTCTTTTTATTTATTTATTTTAATTAAAGTATAATTAACATACTGTGTTATATTAGTTTCGGGTGTATTCCATAGCCCACTTTCAATAAGGGATATAATGATGAGGCAGAAGATCAACAAGAATTTGCCCTAGTAATTCACTGTTGGTGTGTTAATTTCTTAGAGCTGCTGTAACAAACTACCAAAAATTCTGTAGTTTAAAACAACAAAAATTTGACTTCCAGAGGACCCTATGCTACTTTGTCTCACAGATACAACTAGATAACAATGGCATCAGTGTAAATAACCCAGAGAATGCCCTGAAGACTGACAGAACAAATTCCAGAATGAAATGTAGAGTTGAGGCCACATTGAAAGGGTAGGAGGGTTCTTTCCACAGTTTGGCAACTGTGGCCATTGCTGCTATGAACATTGGGGTACAGATGGCCCTTCTTTTCACTACATCTCTATCTTTGGGGTAAATACCCAGTAGTGCAATGTTCATAGGGTAGCTCTATTTTTAATTTCTTAAGGAATCTCCACACTGTTTTCCAAAGTGGCTGCACCAACTTGCATTCCCACCAACAGTGTAAGAGGGTTCCCCTTTCTCCACATCCTCTCCAACACTTGTTGTTTACTGACTTGTTAATTTTGGCCATGCCACCTGGTGTAAGGTGATACCTCAATGTGGTTTTGATTGGAATCTCCCTGATAGCCAATGACAATGAATATTTTTTCATGTGTCTGTTAGCCATTTGTATGTCTTCTGTGGAGAAGTGTCTGTTCATGTCTTCTGCCCATTTTTGACGTGATTATCTGTTTTGTGTGTGTTGAGTTTGAGGTGTTCTTTATATATCTTGGATATCAGCCCTTTGTCTGTAGTGTCATTTGCGAATATCTTCTCCCATTCCGTGGGTTGCCTCTTTGTTTTGTTGACTGTTTCCTTTGCTGTGCAGAAGGTTTTGATCTTGATGAAGTCCCAGAAGTTCATTTTTGCTTTTGTTTTCCTTTGCCTTTGGAGACACGTCTTGAAAGAAGTTGCTGTGGCCAATGTTGAAGAGGTTACTGTCTATGTTCTCCTCTTGGATATTGATAGATTCCTGCCTCACATTGAGGTCTTTTATCCATTTCAAGTTTATCTTTGTGTATGGTGTAAGAGGATGGTAGAGTTTCATTCTTCTATACATAGCTGTCCACAATTTTCCAGCACCATTTACTGAAGAGACCGTCTTTTTTCCACTGGGTACTTTTTCCAGCTTTGTTGAAGATTATTTGACCCTCGAGTTGCGGGTCCATACCTGGACTCTCTACTCTGTTTCACTGGTCTATGTGTCTGTTTTTGTGCCAGTTACCATGCTGTCTTGGTGATCACAGCTTTGTAGTGAAGCTTGAAATCAGGCAACGTGATGCTTTCTTTTTCAATATTTCCTTAGTGATTCAGGGTCTCTTCTGGTTCCATGCGAATTTTAGGATTGTTTGTTCTAGCACTTTGAAAAATGCTGGTGGAATTTTGATCGGGATGGCATTGAAAGTATAGATTGCTCTGGGCAGTATGGACATTTTAACAATGTTTATTCTTCTGATCTAAGGGCATGAAATGCTTTTCCATTTTTTTGTGTGTCTTTTTCACTTTCTTTCATGAGTGTTCTGTAGTTCTTCTAGTACAGATCCTTTACCTCTTTGGGTAGGTTTATTCCCAGGTATCTTATGGTTCTTGGTGCTATAGTAAATGGAATCAGTTCTCTCTTTTCCCTTTCTATATTTTCATTGTTAGTGTATAAGAAAGCAACTGATTTCTGTACATTGGTTTTGTATCCTGCCACATTACCGAATTGCTGTATGAGTTCTAGCAGTTTGGGGGTGGAGTCTTTTGGGTTTTCCATATAAAGTATCATGTCATCTGTGAAGAGAGAGAGTTTGACTTCTTCACTGCCAATTTGAATTCCTTTTATTTCTTTTTGTTTTCTGATTGCTGTTGCTAGGACTTCTAGTACTATGTTGAACAAGAGTGGTGAAAATGGGCATCCTTGTCATGTCCCTGATCTCAAAGGGAAGGCTGTCAGCTTTTCCCCATTGAGGATGATTTTTGCTGTGTTTTCATAGATAGATTTTACGAAGTCGAGGGATGTTCCCTCTATCCCTATACTCTGAACCGTTTTAATCGGGAACGGTTGCTGTATCTTGTAAGATGCTTTTCTGCATTGATTGAGAGGACCATGTGGTTCTTCTCTCTTCTCTTATTGATTTGTTCTATCACATTGATTGATTTGTGAATGTTGAGCTACTCTTGCATCCTAGGGATAAATCCCACCTGGTCGTGGTGGGTAATCTTTTTAATGTACTGTTGGATCCTATTAGCTAGGATCTTGTTGAGAATCTTAGCATCCATATTCATCAGGGATATTGGTCTGAAATGCTCCTTTTTGGTGGGGTCTTTGCCTGGTTTGGGGATCAGGGTAATGCTGGCTTCATAAAAAGAGTCTGGACGTTTTCCTTCTGTTTCTATTTTTTGAAACAGCTTCAGAAGAATAAGTATTATTTCTTCTTTGGATGTTTGGTGGAATTCTCCAGAGAATCCATCAGGTCCTGGGCTCTTGTTTTTTGGGAGGTTTTTGATCACTGCCTCAATCTTGTTACTAGATATTGGTCTATTCAAGTTGTCAATTTCTTCCTGATTCAGTTTTGGAAGTTTATAGTTTTCCAGGCATGCATCCATTTCATCTGGGTTGCTTAACTTATTGGCATGTAACTGTCGATAATAATTTCCAAGATGCCCTTCAACGGATGAATGGATAAAGAAGATATGGTCCATATATAAAATGGAGTATTATGCCTCCATCAGAAAGGATGAATACCCAACTTTTATATCAACATGGATGGGACTGGAAGAGATTATGCTGAGTGAAATAAGTCAAGCAGAGAGAGTCAAATATCATATGGTTTCACTTGCTTGTGGAGCATAAGGAATAATATGGAGAATATTGGGAGATGGAGAGGAGAAGTGAGATGGGGAAAATTGGATCGGGGGATAAACCATGAGAAACTGTGAACTCTGAGAAACAAACTGAGAGTTTTGGAGAGGAGATAGGAGGTTTGGTGAGCCTGGTGGTGGGTATTAAGGAGGGCACGTATTGCATGGAGCACTGGGTGTGGTGCATAAACAATGAATTTTGGAACACTGAAGAAAATAAAATAAAAATTTTAAAAAAGGATAGGAGGGATAGAGATCTGGTAGCTAGATGGAATGAATAGTAGACTTGAGGAAGCAGAAGAATGAATCAGTGATCTGAAGGACAGAGTAATGGAAAGTAATCAAGTTGAGCAGGGGAGAGAAAAAAATTTTGCAAAATGAGAATAGAGTTAGGGAACTCAGTGACTCCATCAACTGTAATAACATCCACACTACAGGGATCCCAGAGGAAAAAAAGAGACAAAAGGGGGCAGACAATTTATATGAAGAAATAATAACTGAAAACTTCCCAAATCTGAGGAAGGAAACAGAAATTCAGATCCAGGGGGCACAGAGATCCCCCAACAAGGATCCCAAGGAGATCCACACTAAGACATATAGTAATTTAAATGGTCTAAAGTAAGGATGAAGAGAGAATTTTTTTTAAAGATTTTATTTGTTTATTTATTTGTCAAAGAGAGAGAGCACACACAAGCAAGCAGAGTGGCAGGCAGAGGCAGAGAGAAAAGCAGGCTCTCTGCTGAGCAAGGAGCCTGATGTGGGACTCAATCCCAGAACCCTGGGATCGTGACCTGAGCTGAAGGCAGCAGCTTAACCAACTAAGCCCCCCAGGTGTCCCTGAAGAGAGAATTTTAAAAGCAGCAAGAGAAAAGAAGTCAGTTATATACAAGGGAAACCCCATAATTCTATCAGTGGATTTTTCAGCAGAAACTTTGCAGGCCCAAAGGGAGTGAAATGATATATTCCAAGTGCTGAAAGAAAAAAGTCTGCATCTAAGAATTCTCTGTCCAGCAAAGTCATCATTCAGAATAGGAGAGAGAGTTTCCCAGATAAACAAAATCTAAAGGAGTTCATGACCACTAAACTAGCCCTACAAAAAAGTGTTAAAGGGGACTCTTTGACTGGAAAGGGAAGACCATAAATAAAAGTAAGAAAAGTAGAAAGCACAAAATCAGTAAGAATAAGTATATCTATAAAAATCAGTCAGGGGACTCACAAAATAAAAAAATGTAAAGCATGACATACTATACCTAAGACATGGGGAGGAAAGGAGTAATCAACGGGTTTCAAGTTTAGCGACCATCAACTTAAAGTAGACTGCTATGTGCAGAAGATGTTATATACAAATGTAATGGTAACCACAAATAAAAAACAAATAAGGGATATGCAAAAAATAAAGAGAAAGGAATACAACTATATCACTAAAGAAAGTCAACTTATGACGAGAGAACAGAGCAAGGGAAGAAAGAAACAAAAGACCCACAAAAACAGACACCAACAGAAATGTCAATAAATACACACCTATCAATAACTGCTTTGAATATAAATGGACTAAATGCTCCAATCAAAAGACATAGGGTGATGGAATGGATTAAAAAAAAAAAAAGACTCATCTATGTGCTGCCTACAAGAGACTCATTTCAGACCTAAGGACACACACAGATTGAAAGTAGAGAGATAGAGGGATATTTATCATGCAAATGGATGTGAAAAGAACACCAGGGTAGTAATACTTATATCAGACAAACTAGACTTTAAAACAAAGACTGTAACAAGAGACAAGAAGGATGCTATATAATAAAAAGGGATAAAGCAACAAGAAGATATAACAATTGTAAATATTTATGTACCTAACATGAAAGTACCCAAATATGTACAACTGTTTATAACGAACATAAAGGAAATCATCTATAGTAATACAATAACAGTAGGGGCCTTTAGCACCCCACTTACACCAAATGGACAGATCATCTGAACAGAAAATCAATAAGGAAACAGTGACTTTGAATGACACACAGGGCCAGATGTATTCAACAAATATATTCAGAATATTTGGAATATTCCAATGCAAAACAGAAGAGTAAACATTATTTTCAAGTGCACATGAAACACTCTCCAGAATAGATCAATATTAGGCCACAAAACAAGTTTCAACAAATTCAAAAAGATTTAAATCACACCATGCATCTTTTCTGACCACAACACTATGAACTCAAAATCTACCACAAGAAAAAAACCTGAAAAGAGTATAAACACATGGAGGTTAAATAACACGCTACTAAACAATCAATGGGTCAACCAAGAAATCAAAGAAGAAGTTAAAAAATAAATGGAGACAAATGAAAATGAAAACACAAGGGTCCAAAATTCTTGGAATGCAACAAAAGCAGTTCTAACAGGGACATTTACAGCAATACAGGCCTACTGCAAGAAGCAAGAAAAATCTCAAACAACCTAACCTGACACTTAAAGGAGCTAGGAAAAGAACAACAAACAAAACCCCAAACCAGCAAAAGGAAGGAAATAAAGATTAGAGCAGAAATAAATGATACAGAACCTAAAAAAAAAATAATAGAACAGATCAATGAAACCAGGAGCTGGTTCCTTGAAAAGATCAACAAAATTGATAAGCTTCTAGACAGACTCATAAAGAGAGAGAAGAGAGATGACTCAAATAAACAAAATCACAAATGAAAGAGGAGAAAGAACAATTAACACCACAGAAATACAAAGGATTATAAGAATATTATGAAAAACCATATGCCAACAAATTGGGAAAAAACTGAGAGCTTTTCTCCTAAGGTCAGGAACAAGAAAAGGAAGTCCACTCTCACCACTTTTATTCAACATAATCTGGAGGTCCTGCCATAGGAATCAGACAACAAAAAGACATAAAAGTCATTCAAAGCTGTAAGGAAGAAGGAAAACTTTAACTATTTGAAGATGACATGATTCTATATATAGAAAACCTGAAAGACTCCACCAAAAAACTACTAGAACTGACAAATGAATTCCATAAGGTTGCAGGATACAAAATCAATGTACAGAAATCTGTTGCATTTCTACACACTAATAATGAAATAACAGAAAAGAAATTAAGGAAACAATCCCATTCACAATTGTACCAAAAATAATAAAGTACCTAGGAATAAACTTAACCAAAGAGGTGAAAGGCCTACCTATACCCTGAAACTATAAAACACTGATGAAAGAAATTGAACACAAAGAAATGGAAAGATATTCCATGCCCATAGATCAGAAGAACAAATGTTAAAATGTCCATACTATCCCAATCATTCTACAGATTTAATGCAATTCCTATCATAATACCAACAGCATTTTTCATAGATCTAGAACAAATATTCCAAAAACATGTAAGGAACTACAAAATAGCCTGAATAGCCAAAATGACCTTAAAAAAGAAAAGCAAAGCTGGAGGCATCACAATTCCAGGCTTCAATTTTTATTACAAAGCTGTAGTAATCAAAACAGTAGGGTAGTGGCACAAAAATAGGCATATAGATCAATGGAACAGAAAGCCTAGAAATAAACCCATGTCTATATGGTCAATCAACCTTGAACAAAGGAGACAAGAATTGTATATGTCAGATTGTATCTCTGCACTTATCCTACTTTGAGTTTATTGAGTTTCTTGGATATGTAGGTTAATGTTTTTCAACATATTCGGTACATATTTAACCATTATTTCTTTAATTTTTTTTTTCTGCTTTCACTTTTTTTTTTCTCTTTCTGGTGCTCTCATTACTTGGAAGTGTACTTAAAGTTGTCTCATCTTTTTTGAGACCCTTAGTGTTTTCCATTCTATTTTTCTGTTCTTCTGGTTATACAAGTGTACTGATACTTTTTTTTGCCAATTCAAATCTATCATTGAGTTTCTCTAATGACTTCATTTCAGTTATTCTACTTTTCAATTCCAGAATTTCCATTTGGTTCTTTTTTGCTGTTTTTCTTTCTTGATTTTCCATATTTGATGGAACATTGTCATCATAAATTCCTTTACTTCTTTATGCATCATTACCTTGAATTCTCTGGATATATTTATAAGGGATACTTTGGAAATTTTTGTCTGTTAATTTGACATCCGGTCTCTCTCACAGGCAGTTTCTTTTGTTTCCGTGTGCGGCCCATACTTTCTTGTATTTTTGCATGTCTCAATATTTTATTTGAAAACTGGGCATTTTAGATAATATTTTGTGGCCATGGATTCTGAAATCCCTCCCCTCCCTCCAGGGCTTACTTTTGTTGTTATTTATTGGTGGTGGTGGAGTTGGTGGTGGTTTGTGTGTATGTGTATATGAGATTCGGCTAGATTATTTTAGTAAAGTCTGTTCTCTCTCACTGTGTGGTATCAGTCTTTGGAGAACACTGCCTTTGGCATGGACACAGTCCCTCTGGAAGTGAGGAGCCTGAAGCCTCTGGTATTAATCACATTGTTGGACTATCCAGGTTGCTCCAAGGCCCACGGGTAAACAAAGACACTCTTATTAGGCAGGGCATTTCAAGGGCTTAGAGATCACCTCCCAGAAGCTCAGGGCAAAGACCAGACCTCTCTTTGGGTAACTTAATTCTTTACTACTGTAGGCATGAAGATTCCATGCTGGTGGGAATGCAAGGTGTATTAGAGAGTGGAAAGATGGCTAGTGGCAGGTTAGAGAATTACTGATGCAGTGATAAATGGAGAGGGGGTAAATGCCATTAACACAAGACATAGATCAAAGACATGCATGGAATTAACCAGCATATTTAAGGAATGTGCTTTTTGTCATTACTCCCCTTAACATAGTGCCAGGAAGACCACAATAGAGATATAACAAAACCAAAATCATAAGTAAAACAAAAGCTAAGTTATGTCTGTGTGCTGGAGCATTGGGTTATGTTTTACCACAGTGCCATACCAGAATAACCAAGGAAAGCTACTTAAAATGAGCATAAAGGGAATTTACAGCAAAAAGTTACAGCAATGGGCATTAAAGTTTTGTTATCTAATAAACTCTAATCAAATCCTCCAAAAGAAATCTGTCAAATGGACCTTTGTGCTACCACACTAGACAGTAATAATATGCCTTACTCATTTCCCCATTTTTCATCTTAAGCTATTTCCAAGTTTTAAATTATTAAAAGCAAAATTTAAGACTCAAAATTGGGGGCAAGAAATATCTTAAAGATCAATGAAGTGTAATTTTTATTTTAAAGGTAGCGGTCAAACTGCCTGCATAAAAATCTTCTGGGCAGATTTCCCAGCCCAGAAGTTTCAGCAGATGAGAGGGGTTGGGGGTGGAGTTGAGGAATCTGCATTTTCATAAGCATGTCCCTCTGGATCTGACAGTGTGTCCTTCGAAATGATTTGTTTAGATAAGCCCCAGGAAAGCATTTGTTTCAATGATATATCTGACACCTAGAAAGCCCTCAATAAACATCTTTCAAATAGTTAACTCTCCTAACAGATCCCTAGATTCAAGAATTTAGGTGGAAGGGCTAAGGGTTTTTGTATTGAGGTCACCTGGACAGACTAATGAGCCAGCCTCAGTTGGTCTCTGCCTAGATGTCACCAGGTGGGGATGCTTTTTTGTTGTTGTTGTTGTTATTTTTTACTTTTGTTTCATAATAAAAGTTTGTTTTAACAAGCCCAGGCATGTCTTACCTAAACTGAGTAAGGAGATGAGGGAAGTTTCCTCACCTCTCCTAGACACCCTTGTTCTTTGTTGGGAGCTTGGACCAGATTTGGCCAGGTGATTGACTTGCAAACTAAATGTGAGAACCATTCCCTTTTGGAGCAACACATCACATATAGTTAAACAAAGCCAAGAGTTAAATGACTTGTCCAGGATTATATCAACACTTTGAACACATTGGTTCAAATTATTACCTGTATAATTCCCTAAATGGAATTACCAACTTAAAGACATTAGTTCTTTTACGGTTTATTGCTAGGTAGATTTTCTGAATGATGAAAAAAAAATTGCATTGCTCCAAATTATGCATTACATCTAGACGTTAGCAACTATGCGTTCCTCCCCCTGCCCTCCAACCCCACTTCTATCAACCACTGCTTCCAATCTTAAGCTTTAATTCGTTTCTAATTTTTTTAAAATGATTTATTTATTTATTTCAGAGAGAGAGAAAGAGCATGCATGCACACATGTGTGCAGGGGGGAGGGGCAGAGGAATAGGGGAGAGAAACTCAAGCAGACTCTGAGTGTGGAGCCCAACCTGGGGCTTGATCGCAGCACCCTGAGATCTCAGACCTGAGCCAAAACCAAGAGTCGGACACCTAACCAACTGCCACCCAGGTGCCCCTAACTTACTTTTAATTTTTAACAGATGTGTAATTGTGCCCTAGAATATCCATTTCCTTATTAAAGAAACACAGCAAGATGGTGCATTATTCATTTTGGTAAGTTGATGTCTGCCAGTTTCTGTATGTAAATGATTTGTTCCTGTTGACCGTAAATCAGGTAGAAAAAGACACTAATTTTAGACATTTGAAATTATTGCTCAATAATTTGGATAGTAAATTTTTTTTTAGATTTTATTTATTTATTTGACAGAGAGAGAGTGAGAGAGCACAGCAAGGGTAACGGTAGAGGGAGAGGGAGAAGCAGATGCCCTGCTGAGCAAGGAGCCCAATGCTGGGCTCGATCCCATGACTCTGGGATCACAACCTGAGCGGAAGGCAGCCACTTAACCAACTGAGCCACCCAGGCACCCCTGGATAGTAAACTTTTATCAATAGCTTATTATGCATTTATCTCTTTGACTTTCCTTTAATATTGTATACTTTTATAAAAGTTTTATATTTTATATATATCTGAAAATGGCCTCCTTTTTGTCATGCATTGGTCTTCAATAGCTGAGATAAATACACCAATTTTTTCCTTTAATATAAAAATAATGAGCACTGAGTAATACATAAAAGTGATGAGTCACTGAACTCTACCTCTGAAACTAATAACACATTATATGTTAATTAACTGAATTTAAATTCAAAAAATTAAAAGAATAAAAATAATATTCAATGTTTAATACTAGCCTATTTGGAATTCTTTTCAAATTTTGATGTATTAAAAAAAAAATCTCTTCTCTGTCTTCTTGAATTGTTTCTGCCTACACTGCCTCTTTGTTTAGAGTGGTATGTGAATTTTCTCTTCTTTACTAAGGAGTCAGTGGAGATGGAAACTTTAATTGATCTGAGTCAGTGAGTATCAATGTCATTCTGGAAATAAAGGATGCTAGCAATAAGATTATGAAGACAATATTGCTTTTATTACTACTATGATTATTAATCATCATCATCAAATTATAATGGTGCCAAATGATAGTCTTGTTCACTATTCTTTCTAGATAATTTCACTATTAATTTATTAAGAAAGTGGGCTGGAGAGTACAACTGGTATTGAATTTAATCTAATTTAGTAAGTCTGTTAAATATTTTACTTAGCTTTCTTAGACAGGAACAATTCATATGTCTTCATAAATTTATCTTTCCTCCCCTCTATTAGAGTTTTGTATTTTCCTGTAAATAAATCCCTTCTATGCGATGGTGAAATTATTAATCAGATTAAAGAAGACTTCCATAACTAATATATTTCATTTTTATTAAATAATGTGTAGAAATGAAACATATTTGATATCCTATGTGAAAACCCAGAATACATAATGTCATGTAAAAATATATCTGCATTTGGGGAAAGATTAGAAATAATGATATGAAATAAAGATTTATTTAGGAGATTATGGTAATTTTTTCCTTTTTGGCAAATTTCCTTTAATGATATTATTAAATTCTTTTGAGAAGAAATTAAATAAGATGATTTTAATAAAGTCTTTTTTTTAAAATATGACTTACACCATTTTCCTCTTGAAAGCATGATAAAGCCTGCTCTATTTCACTGTGCGTTCCAGAAATAAGCACTATGAGGTCCCAAAGACAAATTCTTTTTCATTTTCAGTTACTGAGTTTTCTTTAGGATTTGGAATTTTTACATCCTCTATGTTATTGGTCTTACTATGTTTATTTTCTTGTTTTTGTTTTATCAGTGTTAATATTGTATTTACAATATTCTGGCATTATAGGTAGTAATAAAAAACTTTAGTTAGAGTATAAGAAAATAATGTTCTCCTAATTTTTCTTCTAAGATTTTACAATAAAAATTTCAAATATTAGAAATGTTGATTTCTAGAATCGATGATTATTAATACTTATGTTCACATTATATATATTGCACATATAAGTCATATTTCTCCCGTTTTAACTCTCTTGTATTTGATGTCTCTTCTTCATTAATTTGTTCTTCAACAAATATTTACTAAGGCAGCAGTTAATTTTACTGACTGGTATTTTCTTTTTCTCTTATTATTTGAGTTAATGGTTTTCTATCAATTTTTTTTGGCAGATTCAACTATTGGTGCTATTAATTTTAGTTTTCCTTCTCCTCAGAATATGTTTATTCTCAGTTTTACTATTTCCCTTTTCTCTTGGCTTGTTATTTAGTTTGTTTTCTTTCTCAAACTAATGTAGAAAACCAGCAGATGTTTCCTTTTTTTTATTTCTTAGTACTGGAAACCTCTAGAACAATACAGTCTTCCATAATGTTCTATTTCTACAATATCCCATAAATTTTGACATAATGCATTTGTGTATTGTGTTATTTTGTAATTTAACTATGCATTAGGAAAGTATATAGAAATATATTCCTATTTGGACACTTGAAATAAAAAGATTTTATTTTTAAGTAATCTCTACACTCAATGTGGGCCTCAAACTCACAACCCTGAGATTAAGAGTCACGTGCTCTACTGACTGAGCAACCCAGGTAACCCTTCTATTTGGACACTTCTAAATTCTCCTGTTGTTGTATATCATTTTTTTGTGCTCTGAGTATGTGGTTTGCTGAATTTCTGCCTTTGTGCATTTCCTAGTTATGTCATTGTTCCCCAAAATATGGCTACTTTTTGTGAAAAACCCACAATAATTTGAATATGTATTCTTGCCTTATCATTAAGTTTTTTATGAACGAAGTTATTACTACCTAATGTATTATTTTATTCAACTTTTAATTTTTAAGGAAACATTTATGTTTTGTCATATTCTTTCTGATAATGGAGTATTGAGGTTTTTGGGTTTTTTTTAAAGATTTTATTTATTTATTTGACAGACAGAAATCACAAGTAGGCAGAGAGGCAGGCAGAGAGAGAGGGGGAAACAGGCTCCCTGATGAGCAGAGAGCCCGATGTGGGGCTCGATCCCAGGACCCTGGGATCATGACCTGAGCTGAAGGCAGAGGCTTTAACCCACTGAGCCACCCAGGCACCCCGAGGTTTTTTAAGTATATTTTTTATTTCCATTTCTTTTTGTACTTCAGGCACTTCCTAGTTTATGTCTTTTGTTGCTGTATCCTTTGGGTTATATAATATCAATATTGTTAGGTTTTCTCTTTTTATTTTATTTTTTATTTTTTTCAAGTTTTTGTTTAAATTCCAATTAGTTAACATACAGTGCAATAATGTTTCAGGTGTAGAATTTGGTGATTCTCACTTACATATGACACCCAGTGCTCATCACAAGTGTCCTCCTTAATGCCTATCACCCATTTAACCCATCCCCTGCCACCTCCCCTCCAGCAACCCTCAGTTTGTTCTTTGAAGTTAAGACTCTGTTTCTTGGTGTGCTTCTCTTTTCCACCCCCTCTCTTTTTTAACCTTATACAATTATATAGGGTGCTTGTTTACTTCATAATGCTTTTGGTAAGAAATCTGTTCTATTCACTATCATGAGTGTAATCCCTACTTTTCCTGTATCAAAAAAATTCAATTTTCTTCATCCTCAATTTAGATCATCCTAATTTTTAGTTCGTTTATGTATTTTTGTTTTTAAGATGCCCTTTAAAAGCATCAGGTTTATTGGATTTCTTTTTAATCCAGATATTTATCTTTTTTTAATTGAAGTATAGTTGACACAAAATATTATATTAGTTACAGGAGTACAAGATAGTAAATTTGACAATTCTTTTTTTTTTTAAGATTGTATTTATTTATTTGTCAGAGAGAGAGAGAGCGAGCGAGCACAGGCAGACAGAGTGGCAGGCAGAGGCAGAGGGAGAAGAAGTCTCCCTGCTGAGCAAGGAGCCTGATGTGGGACTCAATCCCAGGACGCTAGGATCATGACCTGAGCCGAAGGCAGCCGATTAGCCAACTGAGCCACCCAGGTGTCCCTAAATTCAACAATTCTATACATTATGCTCTGCTCACCACCACAAATGTAGCTACCATCTGTCACCATACAATGTTATTACAATACCATTGACTATATTGTGCTTTTATCCATGTGACTTACTCATTCTATTACTGGAAGCCTGTATCTCCCAGTCCCCTTGACCTATATTGCCCATCCCCCCACCCCTCTTCCCTCTGGCAACCAGCAGTTTGTTTTCTGTATCTGTATTTAAAGTTCTGTTTCTGCCATTTGTTTTGTTTTGTTTTATTTTTTTAGGTTCTACATATAAGTGAAATCATATGGTATTTATCTTTCTCTGTCTGACTTATTCCACTTAATGTAATACCCTTTAGGTCCATCCATGTTATTCCAAATGGCAAGATCTTAGTCTTTCTATAGCTAAGTAATATTCCATTGTATATATACATATATAACATCTTTATCCATTCATCTTTTTTTCTTTTTTTCAGGGAGAGAGAGCAATGGGGAGGGGGATAGAGGGAGAGGGAGACAGAATCATAAGAAGACTCCATGCTGAGCACAGAGCCTGATAGGAGTGCTCTGTCTCACAACCCTGAGATCATGACCTGAGCTGGAACCAAGAATAGGGTGATAAACATACTGTGCCACCCAGCTGCCCTGATCCATTCATCTAGTGATAGAGGCTTGAGTTGCTTCATGTTGGCTATTATAAACAATGCTGCAATAAATTTAAGGGTGTGAAATATTTTATCTTTTTTAAAAAGGAAGTTTAGCCAAATCACATTTCTTATTTTAGTCAATTCCTTTGCATTCACATTATTCCATTATTACAGAAGCTTAAATATTGTTACTACACCTCTTTTTTTCCCCTTAAAGGAAACCTAAGCAAGTTTTCTTGTGCTTCTTTAATTTTTTTGAAGATTTTATTTACTTATTTGACACACAGAGAAAACATAAGCAGAGGGAGCAGCAAGCAGAGGGAGAGGGGAGAAATCTCCCTGGGATCAGGATCTGAGCTGAAGGCAGTGGCTGAACCAACTGAGCCACCCAGGCATCCCTCTTGTACCTCTTCAAAACATGTTCCTCCTGGAATTCTTAGCTGGCTCAGTGGGTACAGCATGAGACTCGTGATCTTGGGGTTGTGAGTTTGACCCCCATGTTGGGTGTAGAACTTACTTAAAAATAAAAAGAGAATAGGAAAAAATATAAATATATATATCTCTCTCCCTCCAATTCCATCAGGAGTCAATCACTAGTCTGCTTTCTGTCACTAAAGGTTAATTTCCATTTTCTAGAATTATATAAATGGAATCATAAAGTACATACTTTTTCTGGCATCTTTCATTCAGCATAATTGTTTTGAGGTTCATCCATGTTATGGTGGAGAGTCAATAGTTTATCCTTTTTGTAGTTAAGATAGCTAAATAGTGGGGCACCTGGATGGCTCAGTCATTAAGCCTCTGCCATTGGCTCAGGTCATGATGCCAGGATTCTGGGATGGGACCCTGCATTGGGCTCCCTGCTTAGCGGGAAGCCTGCTCCTTCCACTCCTACTCCCCCTGCTTGTATTACCTCTTTCGCTGTCTCTTTCTCTGTCAAATAAATAAATAAAATCTTATAAAAAAAAAGATAGCTAAATAGTAGCTGAGTGCATGGGTATATCACAATTTGCTTATCTGTTTACCTGTTGATAGACATTTTGGTTGTTTCCAGTTTTTGTGTATTACAAATAAAGCTGATATGAATATTTGTATCCAAGTGTTTATGTGAATATATGTTTTCATTTCTCTTGTGGATATACATAGGAGTATGTCTTGGTTTGGGCTGCTATAACAGAATACCACTGACTGGGTAGTTGATAAACAATAGAAAATTATTTCTCACAGTCCTGGTGGTTGGAAGTCTGAGATCAGGATGCCAGCATGGTTAGGTGAGGGACTTCTTCAGGGTTGCAGACCTCTCATTGTGTCATCACACAATCAAGGGTCTTGGGAGCTCTGTGGCATCCCTTTTACAAGAACACTACTATTATACCAAACTGTTTTCTATGGTGGGGGCACCATTTTACACACTTTTCAGTGGTTTATGGGAGTTACAATTATTTCACCTTCCTATCAACACTTGCTATTGCTTGGGTTTTTTTGTTGTTGTTTTTTTAAAATTCTAACCATCCCAGTTTATGTGAAGTGGTATCTTCCTATGGTTTTTCATTTGCAGTTCCCTAATGACTAACAATATTGAGCATCTTTTTGTGTGCTTAACGGCCATTGAAGTATCCTCTTTGGTTGTTGAAGTACAATTTTTTTTCCCTTTATGATCCATATTTTAGTATTTCTATCTGAGAAATACTGTTTATCCTGAGGTAAAAAAACTTTCTTCTTTGTTTTTATCTAGGAGTGTTATAGATTTAAGTTTTACATTTATTTTCTGTGATACAGTTTGACTTAAATTTGTGTGTGATTTGAAGAGAGTTCATGTTTATTTTTTCCATATAGATATATAATTGTTCCAATACCGTTTGTTGAAAAGATTTTCCTTATCTCATTGAATTACTTTAACACTTAAAAAAAAATCAGCTAACCATATAGGTATCGTTCTATTTCTAGACTGTATTCTGTTCCATTGGTCTATATGCTATGTCTTTGCCAGTGGCAAATGGTCTTGATTACTGTAGCTCAGAGCTTTTCAACCTCAGCACTATTAAAATTTTGGCCCCAATAATTCTTTGTGGAAGAGGTAAGAGTTATTCTGTGCACTGTAGGATTTTTAATGGCATTTCTGGCCTTTATCCAGTTCTCTGCAACTACTGTAGATAGTATATAGATAGATCATGTTCTTTTATTCACTCTGCCAATCTTTGTTTTCTAACTGGCATGTTTACTCCATTTATACTTAATGTAATCATTGATATGTTGGGACTTAAGTCTGCCATTCTGTTTGTTTTCTATGGATTTCTTGTTTTTGTTTGTTTCCTTTTTTTCTGACTTAGTCTGAGTTGCTTAAACATTATTTAAGAATTCACCACATTTAAAAAAAAACTGTTTTCTTTCAAACATATTTGTGTTTTTTTGTTTAAAGTATGCCTTTTGTAGGGAGCATATAGTGAGTCTTGCTTTCTTATTCACTCTGACAATCTTTGCCTTTTACATGATGTGTTTAGATCTTAAACCTAATATAATTCTTGATATGGGAAGATTTAGTTCTACAATTTCAATATCTCATCTTTTGTAGCCTCTGTTTCTTGTTCTTCTATTCTCACACTTTTGGTTTTTAAAAAGTTTTCTTAGTATTCCATTTAAATTTATCTGCTGGTATTTAGGCTGACCCCTTTATGTTATTGCTATTTTTAGACATTTCTCTGGGCATTACAATATACATCCCTAACCAGAATTTGTTTTTTTTAATACAGTGGATCAAAAGCTATCCTGGAAGCCCACAAACAGATGTTCATTTATATCTCATTGACTAAAACTGGTTCTTATCTAAAACTGGTTCTTATATTTACCTTTATAGCAAGATAGTGACTGGGTTAGACAAAATAAGATTCATATTCTGGAAGTGGTGCAGAAATCCATCTACATTGAAATAGAGGGGTCTCTGCCTGCTACCTGAATGAATTGGCATTTGTTAACAGAGAAAAGGGGAGTGAATATAGGATAAACAACAGTCAGTGTCTGACACAGTGATTAATCTTATATAATATACCTAGTTTGCCAAATTTTTAATCTCAGTACTTTTTAACACAATTCTTTTTTTGTTATTTTTTGTTATTAGTAATGTATTTTACTAAGGAAAGCTACCCCCTTCAAAGTATTACACAAACTCTAGCTGTTAGTATTTGTTGCTACTATACCTCCCATTCCCATTTTATTGTTTATTTGGGTTAGGAGTGCCCTTTAGGACAAAGTTTGTACAAAATTGGCCTTTGGTAGATAATAATTATAATCTATTAATGAGTGAGTGAATAATGAATGAAGGCATAGAAGTAGCTGTTTTCTGACTATAAAAATAAAATTTGATAAAAGATCAGTTCAAATTTATCCTAGAGGATCAGAATTTCTTCCAATGAGATTATTTTGCCATAAAGGAGACAATCATAATTAAAACAAAACAGAAAAAAAACTTAATTTGTACCAGTGGGTTGTTTCCCTTCCCATTTTTAAAGGAAGGTAGGTGTCATAAATAATGTTAGTTGTGAGTTTGTTTCAAAAAGGCCACATAGCCTCTTTAGTATCTTTTATTTCTTAAGTTTTGGTACAATATGGATATACCTGAGAAAATCAGCTTAACTGGGGGAAAAGGAATTGGCATTTGCAAAGTTTAATTAAATATAAGATGCTTGACTTGTGAAAACCAGGCCTGTGGTTTTGAAAACACATTTCCTACTTTCCTCTCTAATGGGATCTTGCAGCTCTTTATTAATGATGATTGAATTATAAATTCTCTAGGGCAGAGACTGTATTTTCTATCTCATTAGCAATTTGTGCATGCAGAGAGACAGATTGTTCAGCCTCAGGATGGTTTACGATTTAATAAATGCATACACAGGCCTTATCTTACTGAATTTCCTTCACTTTCCAAGGAAGTAGTCAAGGAAAATTCTTCCACTTTATGGATATGGAAGCTGAGTCTTAACAATAAATGGAAAATGTAAATCCACATGACTTACATTGTTCTAGCTGAGACTGAGATCTTCTCCTCAGCCCAATGCTTTATCCTCTACACCTGCTTCCTCAGGCCACCCCTCCCAGTGGCAAACTTCCCTGGAGTTGGGCTGCTACAATTTGCATGGAGACTCTCCTGGCACCTAAGGGTTTCCCAAAGCAACAGCATGGGCAGTTTGGGTAGGAAATCATTTATTGTGTAGGGCTTTCTTATTTAGCTTTGCTGGACCTCACCCACTAAGTGCCAAGACTGTCCCCCTGTCATTGTGACATCCAGAAATGACCCCCACATTACCAGATGTCCCCTGGGAAGCAATACTGTTCCATAACACTCCACCAGGCTGCTTCTCTGCTGTTATAAATGGCAGGACTGGCAACCACAATGAATAAAAATAGCCTTGACAAAGCATTTTGAACATCTTTGACCAAACACATATAACCTCCTGTATGCAAGGCTGCTCTAGGACACAGGAGGACACGATTAGAGGGGATAAAGAATAAAGAATATTTGAAATCCCTCAAGCAAAGGGAGTGCCAAAGATTAGAAAAGGAACTGCCAGTTGGAGTTGAGAAATTGCCCCCAAATAATCCTGATGATGACAACAATAATGCTGGCATTGAGTTATTGCTTTGTACTGGTGCTGTGGTGAGCTACTTATATGTATTTTCTGATTCCATTCTCCCAGAGGTGCCATGCAGTTGTTGCTGCCATTATCCTCGTGTTATAGATTAGTGGACTACCATCATCTCTTGCCGTAGCCATTACTATGACTTCCTTTCTCCTCTTTTCTGCTTCCATGGTTACTCCCATATCGTTCATTCTCCACAAAATCAATCTGAGCCATTTTTACAACATGAAATCAGATCACGTCACTCCTCTGAAAAAACTCTCCAACTACTTCCTGAGACAATAAAATCTAAAGTCCCACAGTGGCCCATGGGCACATATGCCTGCCCCGCACCCCTCCCTGTCCTCACCTCTTGCTCTGCCTCACATGGACTGCACTCCAGCCACGCAAGCTCCTTCTCCAAAGCTTTGTTCCTGTCTGCAGTTGCTGTTCTCTCTCCAAGACTTGATGCCCTCCCTTATTGCATTTAGACTCTAACCCAACCTCATACCCAACAAAGCCCTTTCCTGGTGGCGTCCCTTCTTCACACTCCTCCCATCGTCTTGTTTTAATCTTCTTCACGGCTCTTGGTGCCACTTGACATTATATTAACTGCTTCTTTATCCAGCCGCCCATAATATCCTTTCATAAGAATGGGAGCTTAGTAAGTGGGGGCTTTGTCTTGTTCACCCTTTAGAAAATTAGTTGGCATATTAGTATATTAGTACTTATTAGTATATGGTATATATATATATACAGTATATTAGTAACTCAGTATTTGTTGAATACATGTGGCTTAGAGAAGTCAAGTCACTTGCCAGATAGAGCTATCAGGGGCGGATTTATACTGTGAGCTCCCAGAATGTCAGAGAAGACTCTTCTTTGGGAAGGGAAAAACTACAGATGGCAGAGAAGCTTAGGATGGGAGATGGGAACAGAACAAGAACAAGGTCTTTCTCCTCTCTGCCAGGGAATGTTCAGAGGAAATTTTTTTTTTTAAGTCCATGCAATAACCAAAGAGAATTTTACAAAAGGCAAAACTAAGGTGCAGACACTTTCAGAGACTTCAAGTCAGGAGTCTGCAGGTAAACTGAAACTAAAGCCCATTTCTCTCTCTGGCTGTGCATTTTCTTAGATGGTTGTATGCTTTAGCCTTGCTGCTTAATTGTTATATGAAAGGAATGCATGCAACTGGGAGCCATGTGCCCTTAAAACAGCTCTGTAGGGGTCATTTTGAACAAATTAATTCAGGCTTAGTTCAAGAATAACCAAACCAGAATTGCAGTCTGCCCATTAATTTTTGCTTTGTTCTATTGCTTTAGAGTTATATTCAGTTTATGAATTTTTCTCTTCCAGTTCTTGGCATTGTACCTTTTTGTCCTTTTTTCCTTTTATACCATAATTCCCAGGGAGTCTAAGTAGCTCTATGTTGAATACTTAAAAAAATTTTTTTTTAATTTTACAAATTTTTAAATGGTTTATCTTTTTGGCTAGGGGGAAGCAAGGGAAGTCGACAGAATAGATCCTCAAGTGATATGGACTCAGTTTCTTGCTGGAATTTGCAGAGCCGATTTAAATATGATCTTAGTTGTCAGAAGATTGCTTTTAAAATGTAGAAATTCAAGAAGACAGCCTCTGAGAATGCAAATTTTGAAGAACTTGGAATCTTTTTCATTTAAAATATAATATTAACCACAGAGCTCATCTGGCTGGATATCACAGAGCGTACAACATAAGGAAATCAAAATAATAAAAACAGCCTCTCTACCTTGCTGGTGTTCGGTACTATCTTTGCCCTACACCGTCTCCTGCATGTTACTGTTTAGAGAAAGAGCAATGATTATAAGAGATCTAAAGGGTAGAATATTAAGTCACAATGACTGGCTCAGAAGCAATGAATGGATTTCAGCATTCACAATATGAGGACTTGCAGTATGGAAATGATGCTTCCGGGGTTTGCCTCACTGTGGGGTGGGGTGGGGGGGGTGGGAAGCAAAGTTTA
Source organism: Martes martes (assembly GCF_963455335.1). Classification (NCBI taxonomy): domain Eukaryota; kingdom Metazoa; phylum Chordata; class Mammalia; order Carnivora; family Mustelidae; genus Martes; species Martes martes. Next base: position 56,146,176 of record NC_137899.1, on the reverse strand, counting down.
TGTGAGGGGAAAAAAAGTGATAAGAATGCCTGAAAGTCACAGAGTGTTTAAGACAAAAATGCAGAGCAGTTCATAGGGAGGGTTAAAGAAGTAAGGAAAGACTTTGACCTGAGATGGCCCACACATCTGTGCGATTCAGGGGTCTGGGTTTCCGGAGGGATGACCTGGTGGGCTGCAGCACCTGTGGGACTGTTTGCAGAGTTCTCACAATTCTGTCATTTCCCCAACACCTCTGGAGATGTCTTGGCAAGATAGCACTTACCTATAAATGCCTCAAACAGAACTACATTTTAACAGACTGGTACTGTGGAAAGGGTTGCAAATGAATAAAAATGAGGAAGAAGTAACATTAGACCTGTTAGTTAATTTCACATATTCATCTTTCCATCATACCTAGAATGCTCTACTTAGTCACAGGGGAAATGAATTGTAATTCTAAAGAAATTATTAAATACACAACACACAATATAAACATACATTTTCAACAATCTAAAATGAAATTTGTTTTCAGTAATTCAAATAGTTTCACTTTGAGGGAAATATCAAGATTAAGCCAGTCAGAGCTTTTTCTAACACGAAGTTAATATGAATGGAATGGTTTCTCAGAAAAGGAGTGCATAGTGTACATTTGGGGTATTTTTGAGAATATCAGTCTAACACAGACATAGTAGTTTTAATGATTGCTTTTTAAAGTCCCGAGTATTTTTGCCAAGGTGTCCATATAATACATTTAAAAAATATATTTTATTGAGAGAGAGAGAGAGCAGGAGCGCAAGTGGGGGGAGGGGCAGCAGGAGAGGGATAGAGAGAGTCCCAAGCCGACTGCCCTGGTGAGCTTGGAGCCTGACAGGGGGCTTGATCTCATGACCCTGAGATCATGACCTGAGCTGAAATCAGGAGTCTGACCCTTAATGGACTGAGCCACCCAGGTGCTCCCATAATAATCCCATTTTAATTTGCTGATGATTTGTTTTCAGTTTACATAAAAGATCATTTAGAGCTTGCAGTCCATTCTATCTTGGGGAAATACCGGCAGATAGCAATTTCATTTCCTGATTTTAGCCCTCAAATTTTGAGGATGAAAAGAGATATCGGGGAAACTTACAGAATAATGAATTTCCATTATTAGCAGGCAATGTGGGGAGATTTGCAGTGCTTCACCACCTAAAAAACTCCCAACTCTTTTGCACCTGTTAGTGTTTGAAATATACAATTAAGGACAAAATTTTAGAAAACACTGTTGCCTCTGGGGACCCTCTTCTATAATGGCACTCCTGTGGGAGGTGTAGGGAAGGCCTCCATTCCCAGGGCTGGGAGAATTGGGTGCCTGTGTGTGTGACTTCCTTTTCTTTGTGGTCCAGACATGATCAAGGGCCCTGGGAAGAAGCACTGTGATGACTTGTGAGGCTGAGAGGGGTCTTCTACCTCCAGGGGCAGTGGGACAGCACAGAGGGAAGTCACTGCAAGGGAAAAGGAGCTACAAAAACCTATCCAGTTATGGGGCTACCTTACTGCTTTGCCTAAGACTGGCCTTGATCTCTGCAGGCTCTAAACTTGTGAATAGTGCGGGGAGGCTGGGGGATGGTGGGGGGATTTGGGGAGAAGGAAAGCTTTGCTTAGTTTTTATGGATTTTGTGTTTATTTAGCCTTCTGTGAAAAAAAATGAGGGTTTATTTCAATGCTCATTTAGCTATAACTGTTTGATGCAGGGAGTCTACAGGCCAAAGGCTAAGAAATGAATTCTTTAGTCAACTAGAGAAGATGAGGTTGACAGGTTCTGTGCTTTGTTTCTCTAACTCCACTGACGAGGCTGATCCTGGCAATAAAGTAAGAAACAAGTTCTGGAGACCTCAGTCTTGGAATTCTGGGACTACATTTAGGGAGTGGGGACACAGTTGGGGATGTGAGCTGGTCCAACAGAATACTGGAGGAGTAGGGGACAAAGGGGTGGAACTTAGCTTCCCTGAGGGCTCAGCATGAGGGGGTGTTGGGCAGGTTATACTAAGGACACCCCAAGTCTTTACAACCTGCTGCAGTTCAGAAGATAAAGGGAAAAAGATAGGTGATGGTTTGCTGAGTCTTTCTCTCCCAGTCATCTAACATTGCAGCCCTCATATTCAACCTCCTCACACACTCCAAATGTTATCACTGCTCATCCAGGCCATTGTAGGTCCCAGTTTTCTGTTTTCCAGTGAAATATTATATTTTTGGTGTTAATAATGATATTTGCTTTATGTATTCCAGAAACCCTAATAGTAATAAAATGGTTATTGTCAACCATCCCTCTCTTCTCTACTGATTTAAACATTGATGGTTGAGTTGAAAGGAACCCCATCAAAAAAACATGCTTGGGGCGCCTGGGTGGCTCAGTGGGTTAAGCCTCTGCCTTCGGCTCAGGTCATGATCTCAGGGTTCTGGGATCAAGCCCTGCATCGGGCTCTCTGCTCAGCAGGGAGCCTGCTTCCCCCTCTCTCTCTGCCTGCCTCTCTGCCTACTTGTAATCTCTGTCAAATAAATAAATAAAAATCTTAAAAAAAAAAAAAGACATGCTTGTGGTTTCATCTGAACCATCAAGCAGGAGAGTCTCTTGGTGATGAACTGGAGAGCAAGAGAATTACTCCATAATACATACACCTTTCAGGTGAGGAAGAAGCACTGGCTAAGATTTTGGAAGCACAAAGGCTAACAATCTTGGTTTTTTGCTTTATCTCCTCACCCCTGGACATAGTGTCCATTACCTCTTGACTAAATGAACAAATCTTTTTAGGCTACTTGAATCTCACCCTTTTAGTTCTCACTTCCCCATACCTGCCTCTCACATCTCACATCCTAATTCCATCCCCAATAAGCAACCCAGATAAAATACTTTCAACCAAATTCTACCGGAATAATTTGTGTATGCAGGACTACTCAAAAATATCTTGACTCCTGTGATGTCAAACAAAGCCCACATACTATTGAGTAACATGTGTGCATTGAAAGAATGAGGGAAACCAGACTCTAGTTTAGGAAGGGACCTAACTTTGTGGAAAGCATATACCTGTTTGCAGGAAGAACTTCTTCAGAAATCATCAGCTTTTGCCCACTCCCACAACTTTTCTCATTCTGATACTGGAAGAAATAGTTTTTCTGTCCCCGTGCCCAAAACCCTGATGATTGTACCAGTACTGGAAATTAGAACCCATGTAATTAAATTCTTTCATTTGATAGATAAGGCACCTGAAATTCAGGTTGCCTTAATAATTATGCTAAGGTCTCACTTCTCGTTAGAAGTACTAGAACCAAAGAACAGATATCCAGACTCTCAAGCTAGGGTCATGTCTCCCACAAAGAACAGAGAAGGGGGCAAGAGATGGGCTGTCATCAGACCTATTAAAGCAATCCATTCAGTTATTAGGAACAGACACACACTGAGAAGAGTCAAAAAGGTAGAGCTATTTATAGGTGCTAACATGGAAACATTTCTAGACATTATTGAATGAAAAAAGCAGTTGCCAAATGGTACACAGATTATGAGTCCATTTATGGGAACCAAAATGAATAGTGTATTCTCTATGGACAAAAGTCTGAAGGGTACATTTCACCCTGATAACAGTACTTACCTGTGGGGAGGGCCCTAGAAGCAGAGGATAGTGGTTAAAGGAAAGTTTGTCTTTCCGTAAATGTATTGTTTGAATTTTTCTGAGGAGAGACTATTTAGGGAAGAATTACTTAAAAATTAATTCCGAAGAATAAAACTACATTTTTTTTTGTTGTTGTTGTACTCCATATCACCCTGATAGCTTTGTTTCTACCACTACGGATCATGCTCAGAGGGACTCAGTTTGTTTCCCTAATCCCAGTGGAACACCTAGATTAATTCAAACGTTTTAGGGAGGATGGTCTGACGTGGGGAAGGAGAGAGTGTGGATTTAATTTAATTTTCCTCAAAACTACTCATTATCTTCTCCCTCCTGATGACTGGCATTACACACCTTTACCTCAGGTCAGACCAGACTCCTTGAATATAATAATAATGATGATGATAATTGAATAACGCAAATCCTGCTAATAATAAATGACAATAGCTACGCTCTTTTGAACACGAACTCCACCGCAGGTACTCTTCCATGCTCCTTCATGCGTTATCATCTTTTTTTTTTTTTTTAAATCTTTATCACCACTCTGAGGTAAGTACTATTATTATCCCCATTTTAGAGGTGAGAAACTGAGGCTTGACAAAGAAATGAGGGAGCCTGGCTGGTGAGTGGAGGAGGCTGGACGGAAACGCGGGTTGTTTGCCTTGAGTCTGTGCTGAGGCTCCCGCACTGCGAGGAACGCCGAGTGCCGGTGTCTGCCGGAGGAGGGCGTCCAGGTTGGAAATTTAACTGGACTGAACTAGAATGTGCTTGACGTTGGACAGACCTTCAGTGTGGTCTGGTTCTCCGCGGCTTCCACCTCGTGCTCCTTTGAGCCTTTCCGTTTGAGGTGTCGGCTGCCGCTGGGTTACCACATGAAGGGCGTGGTGCTGTCGGGCAGTGTGTGGTGAGGGGAGAAATAATCTCCTGTGGAGAGTAAAATCTCAACCGCCATCCCGTACAAGCCTCCCAACGATTTCGCAATAGCCAGCGCCTCTCACTTAAAATGGCGGCAATCAGAAACGTCTCTGGAAAGAGAGAAGGGCTGACTTTCTGGGGGTCAGTGAATAACCCCTTGTCTCTCTTTTAAAATATTGACTGTGTTTATGTCAGTTTTGTTCCTTAAAGGTGTGAAAAGCCAGCAAGGATAAATTTTGGGATGATTTTTGTAATTTATGGGGAGAAAGGTACTTCTCAGGAAGCGAGTTGTCTGCTGCTGAATCGGGAACCATTTTTCTCCCCTCTCCTGACTTCTGTCCAAACTTCGGGAATTATTCCCTTCTTTCTCTGCTGGTGACTGAAGCGTTTCTAATTGATCACAGGCACTTTGAGGTAAGTCACAGGCATCTTTGTTTAAATATATACGGGTACACTGATGCTTATACTACGTATGTATATGCTACCATATTACACTTGTAAATACAGCAAATGGGCCTCGTTTCTCGGTGGCCTCTCTGTGCCCCGCACCTGGGATGGGGTGCCGAACACAGTGGGCACGAGCCCTGCCCTCATGGGGTCTAGGTGCCCCCCGCTCCCCAGCCCGCAGGACTCTCAGCTCTGCTGAGCTCTCCAGTTACCAGGACGACAAGCACTTTCGGAGGGGTGGAGAGTTTTGACAAACGTGTGGTACCGTACACGTTTCTACAAGCAAAGCCATTTATTTTAGGCTGAAGCATTTGCAGCAAAATTTAAATAATGTATCTGGAATGTGTCAGATTGAATGTTTTATGATATGTTTTTGGCTTTCTTCGGTAGAATGTTTATCAAGTAAAAGCTTTGTTATCTCGGATTTCTCAACTGACTGCCATTAACTGGAACAAGATGTTTGGGCAAAACATGGAGGCAGGCTCGAGAAGTTGAGCTTAACTGAGAGAAATATTTTAGATCATCACAGAAGTGAATCAGAGCCTCGAGGCTAACCTATACTCTAAGTTCTTGGAACTGAAGAAACAGAAGAAAAGATTTTGTCGGCACGGGGGAGGGGGGGCAGTACCCTGTCTGGCTCAGTGGGTTAAGTGTCTGCTCAGGTCATGATCCCAGGGTCCTGTGGTGGAGCCCCACCTTGGGCTCCCTGCTCAGCGGGAAGCCTGCTTCTCCCTCTCCCACTCCCCCTGCTTGTGTTCCCTCTCTCGGTTGTGCTCTCTCTCTCTGTCAAATCCTGCTTGCTCTGTCAAATTAATAAATAAATAAATAATCTTAAAAAAAAAAAAAAGAATTTTGTTGGGCCACAGCTGCTACTAAATGTTACCCATTATGTTATGAACCAAAGAACTGGAAACCTGCCTGATCCTACCCTTCCCTACCCAAAATGAAAGACTGATTCCTGAAATTCTTACTAAAAAATTGAACCCTGGGGGCACCTGAGTGGCTCAGTTAGTTAAGCCTCTGCCTTCGGCTCAGGTCATGATCCCAGGGTCCTGGAATCGAGCCCCACATTGGGCTCCTTGTTCAGCAGGGATCCTGCTTCTTCCTCTCCCTCTCTCTGCTACTTGGTTTGCTTGTGCTCTCTCTCTGTCAAATAAATAAAATTAAAAAAAAAAAAAAAGAACCCTTCTGGTTAGGTTGGCATTGCTGTTGAAAAGAGGGTCAGTGAGGGCACCTGGGTGGCTCAGTTGGTTAAGCCACTGCCTTTGGCTCAGGTCATGATCCCGGAGTCCCAGGATAGAGTCCTGCATCAGGCTCCCAGCTCCGCGGGGAGTCTGCATCTCCCTCTGACCTTCTTCCATCTCATGCTCTCTCTCACTCCCTCTCTCTCTCTGAAATAAATAAAAATAAAAAAACCTTAAAAAAAAAAGAAGAAAAGAAAAGAGGGTTCAATCAATCTAGGAGGACCAGCCCCAAACTTGGGCTTGGGCTTAATCATCAGCAGGATTCATCTGTGCCGGGCCTGGCCAGCAGTTTGCTGAGGGAATGAGGCACCACAGATGGGCATCAATGCCTCAAAGCCTGGAGGGGGAAAGGTCTGGAGAGCCACAGCCCTGAGGGGCGCTCTCTAGCAGGGAGGTGGGCCAGCTCTGCAGGGAGCCAGCTCTTGTTTGCTATGACCTATTTCAAAGGGAAAATAAAACGTCCTTCTTTAAGAATCTTAATGAATGTTAATGCATCTTGTCCCAGGTTCCTGCATGTGTCCTCAGGGATGCTTTGAATGTCTCTGGTCCTTATCCAAGCTGAGGTAGGGGAGGTGGTGTGTCTGCTTCTCTTGGTACCGTGACCTATAGGCCCGGAAGGGCCCCGGGCAGAGCATATTGTATTGGGAGGTCACAGGTAGCCGAAACTGCTGGCCTCTCTTTCAACAGCCCACAGGGAACATTTGCACCTCCAGCACTTTCTGCACAAAGCAGTCCACAGTAGCAATGCCTGTGTGGAGTACAGAAGCTCTTCCCTGCCCTGCTTTGTAATTCACCTTTCTATAAGGCCTCTGTGAGTCCAGTGAAAGATCCAAACCTTCCTGCTGTCTCTGTTCAGTAAGCAAGATGTTGTAGTTTTAGAAATTCCTTTTTTTTTAAAAGTCTATTTAGAAATATAATAGTCATTAACAGAAGCCAGCATTTGCTCTTGTGTTCCTGAAAATGTATCAAAGCATTTCTTTATGATTTGCATCAGTTATACCAAGCTCTGTAAATTTGCCCTTTTGAAAAATTTAAGTTGGAAAAATCACGTGTTCAAGGAGGACAAATTATTTACGCCATTATTTCTGAGTTGAACAGCAGCACAATGTAGTCAAACATAGCTTTAACCATTTTTTGTGTGTGATAAATTTGTGAGTCTCTGATTATAGCTGACTGAATGTTTCCCCCCAAATAATTGGTTTTGAGCATTAATAATAAGCCTCTGTCAACAGCAATTGCTATGACTTTATTCATATGCAATAAAGCCTTGATAATAATAGATTACACAATTAACTTTCTGCCATTGAAATAAATGAAATATTAGTGGTTTAAGAGAATCCAATTGGAATTAAGTTAAAGCACATTAACTTCTTTCAATTTATGACCATACTATATTCGTTTAAGTGTATTTTTCATTATTTGGAATCTTTTTCTTGCAGCACATAGTAAAGGTGGAAGAATTAAATGACACTGAAAATTCTAGAGAAGAGGGGAAACAGATTAAAACTGCAAGCGCCAGATGAATGAAGAAAGAGAAGAGTCATTTAGGTAAGTCTCTGGTTAGATGTTCTCTTAGTAAGCTCAGCTGCAGAAAGGGTGCACATTGCCTCTGGGGGTTGGAGTGGGGGATGGGGAATACTACAGTAGTCATCAATCTGAAATTGCATAGTTCCTCTGAGCCATAGTGGTTTCAGTTAAAATGGGAGGTTAAGAAAATAAGCAAAGATAATCAAGCAATATTTGTCCTTTTATATAAGAGTGTTCTACAAAAATTTCAATTGATTTCCCTAATTTAAATGTCACAAAACAATTATCTTTGTTTTCCCATCTCTCTCTTCCAGAGTGTGGGTGCATCTTAATTTTTCCTAATCATGTTTATAAAGAATTTTGATATTTCAAGTACACAGTTAGTGTTATAATTACCAGCACCGTGGATTAAAAAAAAAAAATGTCATCTCCTGTACAGTTTTTACAGTTACGTGTAAATTGTGGAGTGGATGTGTATGTAGGATTATTTAGGAGAGGGGGCCTAAAGTTAGGTCCCCAAACTAGAGAAGCTTGCCCCGCAGAGAGGATGCTTTACTCCATACTAAATATTCTAGTCCTTTGCCTCGCTAATTGAGAAGAGGATTAGTTCACCAGGAGCTCAATCCCAAATAAGTTCCTGAATGGGAATTCTTACAACACTTGGGGCTGAGGCTTTTAGGTGATTGGTTATAGTCTCCAGAGCTTTCTTTTCATCTTCCTAGACTTTATTCATATCTCCTGGGCTCAGAAGCCATAATGGGCGAAACAGTGAAACTTTGTTTTTTACAAGAGAAGGAAGTGGTAAATCTTTTTTATTTAAAGAAGAAAAAGTAAAACAAAATCCCAGTTTCCATTTGTACCATTTATTTATTTATTTTTTAAGATTTATTTATTTTATTTAATTTTAAGATTTTTAAAAAATTTATTTATTTGACAGACAGAGAAGCAAGCAGAGAGAGAGAGAGAGAGGGAGAAGCAGGCTCCCTGCTGAGCAGAGAGCCCGATGCGGAGCTCTATCCCAGGACCCTGAGATCATGACCTGAGCCAAAGGCAGAGGCTTTAACCCACTGAGCCACCCAGGTGCCCCAAGATTTATTTATTTTATAGAGAGAGAGCACATGAGCGAGTTGGGGGAGAGGCAGAGGGAGAGGGAGAGACTCTCAAGCAGACTGTGTGCTGAGCACAGAGCCTGACTCGGGACTCCATCTCAGGACCCTGGGATCATGACCTGAGCTGAAACCAAAATGCTTAACCACTTTACTGACTGAGCCACCCAGGTGCCCCCATTTGTACCATTTAGATGGAAGTTTTCTCCAACTACAAGAAGAAAATAGTGGAAACTAAATATGGATGAACTCTCAGATGATACCACAGAATTGGTAATATTTTTAGGAGGGATAATGGTATTGTGCTCATGAAGGAAAGTGTGCTTATTTTTAGGAGATATGTGGTAAAGGGGTAAAGTGTTATGATGTTACAACAAATTATTTTCAATACATATTGAAGATACCCAAGAGATAAAGCAAACGTAAATATTAGCAGTAGTGAAATGTAGATACCCAGTATACAGGCAGTCATGAACCCGTAGTTAAAGGTCTGTGTATCAACTCAAAATGTTTCTGGCTGCTCATTAAAAAAAACTCAACTGACAAAGGTTTAAACTTTGAGAACATTTATTCCTTACTGAATAAGAACTCCAGAAGTCCAGCCACTCAGCGATGGCCGCACAATCCCAGCTGCCCATCTCCCTTGTGACTCTCTGCCAGCTGGTTTCCAACACTGTCACTTCATGACTGCAAGGCAGCTGCTGGGGCTCTAGGTGTCACAGCCACATTCAAAGGCAAGGGGGTGTGTGGGAACAGCAAACACAAGCTCTCCTCTTGCACTTGCCTCTTTTATCAGCATACTGAATCTTTCCCAGAAGCCCCCCCCAGAAACCTCAGCTTACAGCTCAGCAGCTGGAACAGTCAGAGACCAGTCCTAGCCGCACGGGGTCTGGGGAATGGCATCACGGTGAGAGACTTCCATCTGTTGTGATTCATCCCCTTGGCTATGGACGCACTGTCTCCCTAAACAAAACCGATGTACTGTAAACAAGAAAAAAGGAAAGATGGCAGCAACTCTCTATTTGTTAAACAGATGCCCTCTTTCTCTAGAGGGAAAAGTGCCCTGTTTGAGTAGGTAATGGAAATGATTTGAGATGAAAGTAAAATTACAACTCACTCTTCACTATATCGTGTTGCTATTTAAGATAAAGATGACTGGTGTCTAAAAAGAGACTTCAGGTTTCTTATCTTTCTGCACATGCTCTCTTCAGCCCAGTGTGATAGAAACGTTTTAACCGTACATGAAAACTATCTTTCGTTTCATTTTCAAGTTTGATAATGAATTTTAATGCACAGTTGACTTTTATAGGTTGTTCTCATTGGATAGACACTGCGGCAGAATAGAGTATTGGCTACTTGTATTATTACCCAGGGTTGATCCAGTGTCCTCTACATGGCAGGCCCTATAATGGATGGGCCCCATGTTCTCTCATTCATGAGGGAAGGATATGCCTGGCTGTTATGAAAGGTCCCAATTGAGTCTAAGTTACCAGGCTTAAGAAAGAAAGAGAAAACTGAAAGCTTTCAGCAACTCTTCTAATTTCTACTTTCTTCCCAGTCTGTGTGAGGCCAGTGTAATAGGATACTCTTTACATCTGGGTTCTTCAAATGGAAGCCCATTTATTGGCCATAGCAAATAATAGTCATAACTAGAGTTCCCTCCTGTCCCCTTCCCTATCCCGTCGTACAAGAGTAAGCTTTCTTTTTAGGAAGGATGGGCATACTCCTCATTGTAAACGTAATGGAATGAGTTCCCAGACCAGTGATATCCACTTAACCATCACTGGCATCAATCGTCATGCGTCCTTGGAAGGTGCAGAATTGCATGGCCTGGGCTCAGAAGGTGTTTTAGTGTCCAGAAATCCCTCTCCACTACAACAGCCCATTTGTCTGGTGATTAACATTTGGTATTGATGGCTGGCACTGTGCTCAAGCATACCATGCCTGGCTGTCCCCTGTTTCTAGGTGTTCTCTGCCACATGACTGTGACATTGACAGCTACACGAGGGTTCTGCTGCGGGGCTGGCTTGTAGCAACCCCAAGAGCATCCATCTCTGCTACACCAACCAGGCCTGCAAGGTGCCCTGACTCAAGGATCTTATCAGGGCTGCACCTGTAGCCTGTGGCTTGCCCATCTCCCTGCAGTGACCCCTTGGAGCTGTCCTGTCTCTGATAGAAGCCACGTGACTGTTCTACCTCCAAACTTAGATTTAACCCATAGGATAGATATTTTAAGTTATTGTCCCCCCAATCTTTTATATGAAACATTTCCTTTTAATTTAGCCGTAATATAATACAAATATATCACTTTTAAACTAAGGGTTGATGTCCCAGAGAGGAGAGTAGAGGGGTGTGGTGAGAAGTTGACTTTGCTGGGAGCTGACAGGCATTCATAGGAATAGGAAGGAAGGCAGAGTACAGGTGTGGGCAGGTGTGGTGCTGGGAACTCGAGGAAGTCCTCTTCCACAGCTTTTGTATCTTTAATGACATAGTAAGCAAGGTCACCAGCTCAGAGTGAGGGTGGGAATGAAAAAGGAGAAGTTAGGAGAGTGGGAAAGTAAATGTACAAGAGAAATGCCATATGAGGTTGAGGCAGCCAGTGGACCCGCTTGTGGTTAGTGATTTGAATTTGAAGTGAGATCAGCCAGGCACAGGTAATATACCACTGCACAGACTCTGTCTCCTGGCTGGGCCAGATGGAAGATCTGCATTCATTCCAGAGAATTCTTGATGTGAGAGGAGGTCAGCTCCTAGGAAGAAGTTCTTGTTACCAGCTCTGGGCCATGGGCCTGGCTTGGAAAAGGCTGTGGGACCAGCCACAGACCTTGCTCTTCAATACATTTCCTGTCACTAGAAGATTTGTCCAGGGCTGGGATGGGATATGAGCACCAAAATCCTGGTGCCTCAGGCATTGCTGAAGTGTTGAAGGACTGGGATGAACCCTAGAGGCAGCAGGGCTGGTGGTCTCTGAGGTGTGAAGGCTAAGGTACTAGTCTTCCAGCTTTGGGGTGTATGGCTGGGTAGTGCTCCTGTGTCAGGAGATGGTGTGTTCAACTTCGATGTCTTCTCAGTGCCTTATGCTGCCTTTGGGTTCCAGAGGACCTCTGAAGTGACCTATCATAGTTCCTCCATGATTAGCTTGTGGGGTGACTCTATGGTACCCAGTCCCATCTAACACAAAACTCATCATAGTGGATTATAATTCATTGTCTATTGTCTGTTATCCCTAAATAACAGTAGAGTAAGAACTCTACTTTTTTTTTTTTTTTTTACCACTTTGTCCCCAGTGCCTGGCAAAATACCTGAAAGATAGTAGATGCTCATTACATTTTGAATGCATGAATACATAAAAGAGGACAGGTATGCAGGCAGGCAGGAATAGATGTGGAATCCTTCCACCGTATCTGTATACCCTGGGTGATGTTTGCAAAGATAGATGAGTTGGTGGTAGCATCTATAGAAAATAGAGCAGTGCAGGTAGGTAGAGGGCTGATGGGAGTTCAAAAGAGCTCTCTAAAACAAAGAAGACACACTGGAGGTTGCAGGAGGAGACCATGAAGGCTGGGCTGGGGGATCAGGTGCCATTTTGGTGAGAGTGTCAGAAAGGCCAGAATGAAGAGTGGCGGTCAAGATGGGTAGAAGGGAAGTGGAGAGAGTTCCTGGATAAACAGCTGAGAGAAGCTCCAGCCTCCAGCTCTGTGGACGTAGTGGGTGTGTTTAAAAGGCCCAACATGAGGCACCCTGCAGGTGAGAATCCACAGTGGGGCACAGTGGATGATTCGCTCCTCCTCCCTGTTCCTTTTGGGAAGGAGGGAGCCTCCCTTTGGGCTGCTCCATCCTCCCTACTTGCTACTCTAACTTTTGTGCTTTGCACCCCAACCTCTGCATTTTCTTGTTGGCAAGACTCTCATGCCCAGCTCAGAAAGCTCTCTCTACCCCAAACCTCCTTATGAGCTCAACTCTCGCTTGACACTCAGATTTCGCTCAGGAGTGACATCCACTTAAAGCCGCTGTTCTGCCTTCCCATCTGGAGGTGCTGCTGTTGCCGTGTTCTTCCATTATACTCTGGGCTACTCACTTTAAAGCCTGGATTGCAGTATGAAGTCTTGCTTCCTTCTCTGCCTCCATTTCTAGACTTAAGAAATAGGATGTGGCTAACTATTCCCGTGGTGGTCACTCAGGAGAATGAAGACTGCTTTGAAAAACAAAATAGAAGCCCTGAGAATCCCCTAATGTGTTTAGTAAAACCATGAGCTTTTCTGTTGCCTGTATTTTTAGTTAGCACGGGGCTATGCTCTCAAAGAAAATTCACACCAAACAGGAATTTACTTTCTCTGAGTTAATGGCCGATATTATTTAAAGAAATATATATACATATTACTACTTAATAACATTTGTCATTTGGATATATGTGTTTTAGGAGCAACTTTGATCTACCTCATGAGTCAAAGATTTTTGATTTATGTAAGCTGTGTCTTGTCAATAATGGGTAAGATCATTCAAATTGAAATTGATGTATTTTGAATGGTTATGAGAACTGGAATAGGCCATTAGAATGTCTCAACATATCTGATACAAGATGCCTGTATATTTTTGTTAAAAAGTGTTTTGAATTACCAACTCTAGCTCAGAGAGAGAAAGGTGCATAAAACATACATGTGTCAGGAATGCTTATAAGAAATAAAGTGAATACATGAAACCACCACCCAAGTAAAAAACTAGGATGTAGCCCACACCTAAGATTAGTCCCTCATGGAGCCCTTCCCAATCACGCTCCTTCCTCACCAACGAGAAATGCCATGAGCCTCACTTTTCCTTGCTTTTCACTTCTTTGCTCTTTGTAAAGAGCAAATTACACTTTGCTCAGTGTAATTTTGCCACTGCTGTAGGCATCCCTAAACGAGTTGGGTTTAGTTCAAGTTTGGTTTGAGCGTTCTGTAAATGCAGTACTACCATATATACTCTACTGTGTCTTCTTTTCTTTAACATTATTTTCGTGATATCCATGTTGTTACAAATAACCCTGGGTTGGTACCTTTCATTGCCATATAGTATTTCAATATATAATAAACCACAAGTTATTTTATTCATTTTTCCAAGGAGTCAAATTTTGGCTTTATTAAGCATTTTTATTGTACCTTCATTTTTCTCGTTTATTAATTTCTGCTCTTTATCATTTTTCTTCTATTTTCTTTGGGCTAAATTTGCTGTTCCTTTTCTGACATCTTAATATAGATACTTAGCTCATCAAATTCGCCTTTCTTTTCTATATCTGTATTTAAGACTGTAAATTTCTCTTTAAGCAGTATTTCAGCTGCATCTGACAAATTTTGATATGCTTTGTTAAAAATATTTTATAATGTCTTTTGTGATTGCTGGCTTGACCAATGGATTTTTTTAAAATATATTTTTAAATTTACAAACAGATGAGGAATTTCAATTTTTTTTCTTATTGACTTTTAGCTTAATTGCCTTGAGGTCAGAGAATGTCCTCTGTGTGGTTCAATACTTTGAAATTAAGATTTGTTATATGATCTATTAGGTGGCCAGTTCCTACAAATGTTTCACATACTTTAAAAGTCTGTGTATTCTGATATTGCTGGGTACAATTTTTTTTAATAATCTTTAAGTAGAATACACACACATACACACACACCCCTACACACTGTATTTTTCTTCTTCAGTCAGTTACCAAGAGGCAGGTTGTGAGTTAAAATCTCCCACAGAGATTGTCTTTTTCTTCTTTTAATTCTACACGTTTTTGAGACATACAAAACTGGAATTTTATTAAGTACATACAAAACTGGAATTTTTATATCTTCCTAATGGAGTGAGCCTTTGTCATTATGAAATGATCCTTTTATTTTAAGCAATGCTTTTTTCCCCCCCTTTAAACTCTACTTTGTCTGATGCTAATTTAGTGAATTCTTTTTGGTTAGTGTTGGCATAGTATATGATTACCATCTTTTCAATCTGATTTTTTATTAATTATTTTTATTAATATAAAATGTATTATTTGCCCCTGGGTCAATCTGATTTTTTTTGTTTTAATATGTCTCTTGTAAATAGCACCTAGTTGTGTATTTTGTTTAATTTTTTTTTATTTATAAGATTTATTTTTATTTATTTTAAAGAGGGACAGGGAGGGATGGAGGGAGAGGGAAAGAGGGTCCTAAGCACACTCTGCATAGAGCACTGAGTCCAATGCAGGGCTCATCCCTCCACCCTGAGATCATGACCTGAGCTGAAACCAAGAGCCAGATATTCAACCAACTGAGCCATGCAGGCACCCCTCTAGTTGTATTTTAAAATCCAGTTTGTTAATCTTTATCCTTTAACTGGAACATTTAAATTCATTTATATTTAATGATGACTAGTTATATACTTAAGCTAAACATACCATGTTATTTTGTGTTTTCTATTTGTCTGGCTTATTATGGTTTTTTCTTCTTTTTCATCCTATGTTCTTACCATTTTCCCCCTCGATTTATCTTTCTGTGTTCTATTTTGGATTTTTCTTTCCACATATCTACAGTTAACTGATTTTTCTTAAGTTATAATCTGCTATAGAACCTATCAATTGCATTTTTTAATTTTTTAATTTTTAAAATTAGCATATAATATATTATTTGCTTCAGAGATACAGGTCTGTGAATCATCAGTTTTACACAATTCACAGCACTCACCATAGCACATACCCTCCCCAATATCCCCAACCCAGCCACCCTATCCTTTTCCCCCAATCCCCCCAGCAACCCTCAGTTTGTTCTGAGATTAAGAGTCTCTTATGGTGGGCGCCTGGGTGGCTCAGTTGGTTAAGTGACTGCCTTCAGCTCAGGTCATGATCCTGGAGTCCTGGGATTGAGTCCCACATCAGGCTTTCTGCTCAGCAGGAAGTCTGATTCTTCCTCTGACCCTTCCCTTCTCATGTTCTCTTTCTCTCTCTCTCATTCTCTCTCTCAAATAAATAAATAATATCTTAAAAAAAAAAAGAGTCTCATGGTTTGTCTCCCTCCCGATCCCATCTTGTTTTATTTTTTCCCTCCCTTCCACCTGCGACCCCTGCCATCCCTCTCAAATTCCTTATATCAGAGAGATCATATAATAATTGTCTTTCTCTGATTGACTTATTTCGCTCAGCATAATGCCCTTTAGTTCCATCCATGTTGTTGCAGATGGCAAGATTTGGGGGTATTTTTGATGGCTGCATAGTATTCCATTATACACCACATCTTCTTTATCCATTCATCTGTTGATGGACATCTAGGTTCTTTGCTTTTTGATAAGTCTGGCCAGGGTTTTGTCAATCTTACTAATTCTTTCAAAGAACCAGCTCCTATTTTAGTTGATCTGTTCTACTGTTCTTTTGGTTTCTATTTCATTGATTTCTGCTCATTATTTCTCTTCTCCTGCTGGGTTTAGGCTTTCTTTGCTGTTCTCTTCCCAGCTCCTTTAGGTGTAGGGTTAGGTTGTGTACTTGAGACCTTTTTTGTTTCTTGAGAAAGGCTTGTATTGCTATATACTTTCCTCTCAGGACTGCCTTTGCTGTGTCCCAAAGATTTTGAACAGTTGTGTTTTCATTTCATTTCCATGAATTTTTAAAATTCTTCTTTAATTTCCTGGTTGACCCATTCATTCTTAGCAGGATGCTCTTTAGACTCCATGTATTTGAGTTCTTTCCAACTTTCCTCTTGTGGTTGAGTTCTAGTTTAAAAGCATTGTGGTCTGAAATATGCAGGGAATGATCACAGTCTTTTGGTACCAGTTGAGAACTGATTTGTGACCCAGGATGTGATCTGTTCTGGAGAATGTTCCATGTGCACTAGAGTAGAATGTGTATTCTGTTGCTTTTGGATGGAATGTTCTGAATATATCTGGGATGTCCATCTGGTCCAGTTGTGTCATTTAAGTCCTTTATTTCCTTGTTGATCTTTTGCATAGATGATCTGTCCATTTCAGTGAGGGGGGTTGTTAAAGTCCCCTACTATTATTGTATTATTGTCAATGTGTTTCTTTGATTTTGTTATTAATTGGTTTATATAATTGGCTGCTCCCATGTTAGGGCCATAGATACTTAACATTGTCAGATCTTCTTGTTGGACAGACCCTTTAAGTATGATATAGTGTCCTTCCTCATCTCTTATTACAGTCTTTGGCTTAAAATCTAATTTATCTGATATAAGGATTATCACCCCAGCTTTCTTTTGATGTCCATTAGCATGGTAGATGGTTTTCTACCCCCTCACTTTAAATCTGGAGGTGTCTTCGGGTCTAAAATGAGTTTCTTGCAGACAGCATATTGATGGGTCTTGTATTTTTATCCATTCTGATACCCTGTGTCTTTGGATTGGGGCATTTATCCCATTTACGTTCAGGGTAACTATGGAAAGATAATAAATTTAGTGCCATTGTATTGCCTGTAAGATGATTGTTACTGTATATTGTCTCTGCTCCTTTCTGGTCTGTTACCGTTAGGCTCTCTCTTTGCTTTTCAGATCCTTTTCAGTATTTCCTTTAGGGCTGGTTTGGTGTCTGCAAATTCTTTTAGTTCTTGTTTGTCCTGGAACTTTTTATCTCTCCTTCTAGTTTCAGTGACAGCCTAGCTGGATATAATATTCTTGGCTGCCTATTTTTCTCATTTAGTGCTCTGAATATATCATGCCAGTCCTTTCTGGCCTGCCAGATCTCTGTGGATAGGTCTGCTGCCAATCTTATATTTCTACTTTTGTATGTTACAGACCTCTTGTCCTGAGCTACTTTCAGGATTTTCTCTTTGTCATTGAAACTTGTAAGTTTTACTATTAGATGACAGGGTGTGGACCTATTTTTATTGATTTTGTGGGGTGTTTTCTGTGCCTCCTGGATTTTGATGCTTGTTTCCTTCCCTAGATTAGGGAAATTCTCTACTATAATTTGCTCCTGTATACCTTTTGCCCCTCTCTCTCTTTCTTCGTCTTCTGGGATCCCAATTACTCTAACATTGTTTAATATTGTGTTATCACTTATCTCTCGAATTCTCCCCTTGTGGTCCAGTAGTTGTTTATCTCTCCTTTTCTCAGCTTCTTTATTCTCCATCATTTGGTCTTCTATATCACTATCTCTCTTCTGCCTCATTTATCCTAGCACAAAAAACCTCCATTTTTTATTGTACCCAATTAATAACTTTTTTTATTTCAACTTGGTTAGATTTTAGTTCTTTTATTTCTCTAGAAAGGGATTTTATTTCTCCAGAAAGAGATTCTCTAGTATCTTCCATGCTTTTTTCAAGCCTAGCTAGGACCTTGATAATGGTCATTCTGAACTCCAGTTCTGACATATTGCTAGTGTCCATATTGATTAGGTCCCTAGCCATCGGTACTGCCTCTTGTTCTTTTTTTTGTGGTGAGTTTTTCTGCCTTGTCATTTTTTTCCAGATAAGAATAGATAAATGAGAGAACAAAATACTAAAAGGGTAGAAATGAAACCAGGAAAATATGCACTAACCAAATCAGAAGAGACCCGAAACCAGGGGGAGAAGAAAGGAGGAAAAAAAAGATATATATATTTACATATATATAATAAGTTATATTTTATATATATATACAAATATATACATAAACACATGATTTTGGGTGTATATTGGTCTGTTAGAAGAAACTGCCTCCCAAAATTTTAAAGAAAGAAAAACTTATATATATAGAAAAATAAGGGTAAAAACGTTGAAGGGATGGAATATGACTATAAAGATGAAAATTTTTTTTTTTTTTTTAAATTTTATTTATTTATTTGACAGAGAGAGAGAGAGAGATCACAAGTAGGAAGAGAGGCAGGCAGAGAGAGAGAGGAGGAAGCAGGCTCCCCACCAGCAGAGAGCCCGATGCGGGGCTCGATCCCAGGACCCTGGGACCATGACCTGAGCCGAAGGCAGAGGCTTTAACCCGCTGAGCCACCCAGGTGCCCCTAAAGATGAAAATTTTTAAAAAAGTTCTAAAAAAGGAATTGATAAGAAGTTGGTTGAAAAAAGAAAAAAGAGGGAAGAATGTGATCAGGCTGGAGACTAAAACAAAGTCATGCACTAGATTTAGAGTATATTTTGATTAGAAGAAACTGTATCCCAAAATTTTAAAGAAAGAAAAACCCATATGTATATAAAAAATAAGGTTAAATACAGTGAAGGGTTAGAATATGACAATAACAATGAAAGTTAAAAAAGATTTTTAAAAAGATACTGATAAAATAGTTAAAAATGTTAAAATAGGAAAGAGGAAAAGTTTTAAAAATAGAGTGTGAAAAAATAAAATTTAAAAAATTCAATTTTGATGGGGCGCCTGGGTGGCTCAGTGGGTTAAGCCTCTGCCTTCGGCTCAGGTCATGATCTCAGGGTCCTGGGATCGAGCCCCACATCAGGCTCTCTGCTCAGCAGGGAGCCTGCTTCCCCCCCTCTCTCTCTGCCTGCCTCTCTGCCTACTTGTGACCTCTGTCAAATAAATTTAAAAAGTATTTTAAAAAAATTTAATTTTGAAAGACTAAAGAATCATGGGGGGAAAAGCCATGAATTCTATGTGCTGTTTTCCCATAGCTCTGAAGTCTTGCAGTTCTCATTGATCAGTGAACTTGGTCTTGGCTGGATGTTCTTGCTGATCTTCTGGGGGAGGGACCTGTTGCTGTGGTTCTCAAATGTCTTTGCTGGAGGTGGAATTGCACTCCTCTTTCCAGGGGCCAGGCTAAGTAATTGGCGTGGGTTCCTCTCATGAGCTTTTGTTCCCTGAACACTTTCCGTAGAGCTCTGAAGTACGGGAATGAAAATGGCAGCCTCCCAATCTCTGGCCCCATGTGAGCCGAGAGCTCGGGGCCCCACTCCTCAGTGTGCCCTCAGAGAAAAGCAGTCAATTTCTCCCATCTCCCTGGTCTCCAGCCGCGCTCCTTGCTCACCTGGCATGTGACCGAGCATTTCTGTCTCGCAGGGCCCCATTTGGAGTCTCCAAACCCAGCAGATTCCTGCAGCACAATCCCACACCACTCCTTCCAGAGGAGGAAGGTGAGTCTCCCCGGATCTACCACTTGTGGGGTCCCTGCTTGAAGAGCAGTGACCCAGCTGTGCCTCATATCATGGTTTAAGGTAACCCCGAGCTGATAGCCCGCTCTTTGGCTCTGTCTCTGCATCCAGCTTCCCTACTCCTATACCTGGGAGCTCTGCCACACTCAGACACTCCCGGTCTTTCTGTGACCCCAAGGGACCTGAGACCACACTGTCCCCGTGAGGGCTCCACAACTACCACCCCCCCCCCCCCGGCTTAGCCTCGGGAGCAATGTCCCTCAGTGGAGCAGACTTCTGAAAGTTCTGATTTTGTGCTCTGCTGGTCTACTGCTTGCCGGGAGCTGGCCCCTTCTCCCAAGGTCTCTCTTCCCGTATAGCCCCTCAGCTCACTTCTCTGTATATCTGACCTTCCAGAAAGTGGTCAATTTTCTGTTCCTAGAACTGCTGCTCTTCTTCTCTTCAATATCCTGTTGATTTTGTAGGTGTTCAGAATGATTTGATAATTATCTAGCTGAACTCCTGGGACCCGATGATATTTAGGTCTCCTCCTCCTCTGCCATCTTGCTCCTCCCCCTCAACTGCATTTTAAATTTTAATTTCTATTGTTATATTTTTCTGTCCTAGAATTTCTATGTAGTTCTTTTTCAAACTGGCTCTGCCACTTTTTGTAGTTTCCAGTCCCCTGCTCAGATGATGAGACATGGCATTAATTTATTTAAATATAATAATGATTATTATTTTATAGCCTTTGTCTGATAATTTAAACGTCTGAAGTCTCCATAGGTCTGTTTCTGTTGTCTGTTATTTATGTAGGTCTTGCTCATGGTATTTCATTTCCTTGTATGACTGGTTATATTTGATCATGTGCTGGAAATTATTGTAGGAGTATTTTGAAGCCTAAGATGATAGTGTCTTTCTTTAGAGAGGATTTTAACTTTTACCAGATACATGGTGGGCACCAGCCATTTGGGACCAGTTTAATCCAATTTCAAGGATTGTGATTTCCTGGGCTATCCTGATGAGATAAGGCTGGACTACAAGTCTAGGCACAGGTTGGCTTACTTGTGGTTTACCCTGTCTTACCCTTAGGGTAGAGTTGTACAGGATCTCAGCTTAAAGCGGGAACTATCTCATCTTTGGTGGGCATGGATTTCTAGCATCTGACTTTCTGATATGACCCAAACTGCAAATCTTACAGATTTTACAGTTCATTCTTTGGAGTCAGCAGATGTCTCAGGGTGACCTGGGCTTGCTTCTTGGGGCTTTCCTGTTCTCAGAAGTATTTATCTGATATTTTGTCATGGGATTCTTGGCTCTTTGAAGCTTTTAAGATTTTAAAATATATTCTGTCTGGCTTTTTAAAATATAATTACATTGCATTGTAAAAATGTTGCAGCTGCACTGCATAAAAGTAGACTTTTGACATTCAGATTCTATATCCTGCACACTACATGTCCTTTGGGAGAAAGGCATCTTCCTGGATTTTAGGTTTGTTCCATCTTTAAGGTCAATAATTAAAACATGCTCTGCTTCATCACCTTGCAGGGGGATGGAATGCAGCACTTTGCCATTTCTGTGTTCCTGATAGAATTATATGGACACAGTCTTCTTCTAACAGCAATATTTGGCTTAGTGGTGCTGGCTCTGTGTTAATATTTGGAGTCTTAATTGGTGATTGGATTGACAGGGAACCAAGAAACAAAGGTAATGTTCTTAACTATGACACATACTTATAAGGAAATTTATGATCTTACTAGATTTTTTGATTTATTTAATGAAATAAAATGCAGATAGAAGCTTAATAGAAAGAGAGCATAACTTTTAAAAAACTAGAAAAAGCACATACAGCTTTGTATCCTTCCTCAGTATTATATTTAAGACATTTTATTGTAGTTTTTAGATTCTTGCCCATCGCAGATTTGTAATATTAAACTTCTGAAAATACACTTTCTTTTTAATACTCTGATGTTACCTATGTATAATATACTTGTGTGTTTTTTTTTTTATTAAAGACAGTTTCTATGTGGAAAAGATATCTTTTGTACCAAGTAATCTAAATTAGTAACTAATATCTGGAGACTTAGTCATTCAAATGTAGACTATTTTTAGCGTTTGGCTCTAATATCTTGTTAACCCTCTTATAGCAAGTAAAGATGTAGGATTTTTTTTTTTTTTTTATTTGACAGAGAGAGAGAGAGAGAGATCACAAGTAGGCAGAGAGGCAGGCAGAGAGAGAGGGAGGAGGAAGCAGGCTCCCTGCTGAGCAGAGAGCCCGATGCGGGGCTTGATCCCAGGACTCTGGGATCATGACCTGAGCTGAAGGCAGAGGCTTTAACCCACTGAGCCACCCAGGCGCCCCATAGGATTTTTTTTTTAAGAATGTAAGATTTTGGGGCACCTGGGTGACTCAGTGGGTTAAGCCTCTGCCTTCAGCTCAGGTCATGATCTCAGGGTCCTGGGATTGAGCCCCGCATCAGGCTCCCTCCTAGGCGGGGAGCCTGCTTCCCCCTCTCTTTCTGCCTGCCTCTCTGCCTACTTGTGATCTCTGTCTGTCAAATAAATAAATAAAATCTTAGAAAAAAAAAAGAATGTAAGATTTTTTAAGTTTTTCCTATTTTGATTGCTCATCAACATTTCATTCCAGCTAGGAAGCTTGGAAAGACATTGTCTGAAGCCATGCCTTTGGAAAAGCTAACTTATGTAAAGTTGGTCCTTTGACCATATATATATATTTTTTTAAAAGATTTTATTTATTTATTTATTTATTTATTTGAGAGCACATGCATGGGGGTGGGGGGAGGGGCAAAGGGAGAAGCAGACTCCCTGCTGAGCAGGGAGCCCAATGTGGGACTGGATCCCAAGACTCTGGCATCATGACCTGAGCCAAAGGCAGATGCTTAACGGACTGAGTCACCCAGGTGCTCTGGTCCTTTGACCATATTACACAGATTACATCCACAAGAATGTGATATATCAGTAGAAAAACTTTAGCTCTGATTTATCTGGTATCCTATTATATTTTCATATAATTCTTCTTTCAAAGTATGTTTTCATTTACTCGTAAATCTCAGGTTTTTGTTTTGTTTTGTTTTGCTTTTTTCCTTTTGGTTGCAAAGGCTTTGCCTTTAGTGACCATATGAGACTATTCTTTGCCTCCTCTTCAAGCCCTTGATTACTGAGGAAAGCAGTAATGCTGGTTGGCCCGGGGATTTGGTCAAATGTAATTACTCAGCATTAAATGATAAGGTAGCCATGACCTGTGTCTTGAAACCAGGAGTAAACATTGTCTCCATTCGAAGTGGCTCATGCCTTGCCCTTCACTCAGAATGCTTCTGCGGTGGCCTGCTGCATTGTCCTGATGCTGATATTCTCCTACAGAAGGGAGAGGGGGACAAGTATGATGTGGCCTGTTCCCCGAGTCTCTGCTCCCTCCTGTGCTGTCAGAATGAGTGTCAGAGACCAGCCTTGAATGCCTTCCAGTGAGTCATCTCCACACTGGTTTGGGACCTGGCTAATCTTACCCCTAATTTGTGAATCAGAGCCTAAATCCCACCAACACAAAGACGGCAGAGCAGCAGAGGCTGTGTCTGCAAGGTACAAATATGCCTCCAATCTGGGGCTGATGGGGCACCAAGAAGAAAATGGGTAGAATCAACACAGTCACATTTGACTTCAAACCTTCATTGAACTTCTTGCTTTCAAAGGTCTTTGTGTTCATCATAGATGTTCCTTGAGCTGTCAGATTAATATGGTATGTGCCCCAATGGGCTAAGAAAGTCCATTTTTGGATTCCACATTCCCTGTCACAGCCTGCTGAAGGTGGCCTGCTACGCAGCCATGATAGCCCTGGCGGCCTTGGTGAACCTGGCCAGTAGCACACTGACCATCACCATTCAGAAGGACTGGACTGTGAGCCTCACGAGTGACAGCGGAGGCCAGCTGGCTGGTGAGCTAGGTCACCCCTGGGCATCATGGTCCTCTAACAGTTGAGAAGTAGGCCTGGCTCTGTGGATACAGTTGATGAATCAGTGAGGGCTCTGAGGGGCCAGGAAAGTCATCTTTAAGAGGAAGGCATCTGGAGTCAAACAGGCCTGGATTTGAATCCAGTTAAAGCTGCAATTCACTTAACTTCTCCAGATTCTACTTTCCTCATCTGTAGAGTGGGAGACACAGACCTCACACCCAACCCCACGCCTACTCAGTTTGAAGAATTCTGTGAGATACAGGATTTGTAAAGTACTCAGCCCTACATCTGTACACAGGAAAAAACGGATGACGTTGCTGTTATCAAAAAGATATATAACCTGCACTTTCAGAACATGGTACAGAAGTTCCATGGCAATGTTAGACTTGCAACATAAGTGAATTAAAAGATTTCTTAATTCTGGCCAGTGATAAGCTTCTACTTTCCCTGTAAAAAATGCATCTGCAAACGTGACTGTGGATTATCACTTATCATGGATAGTGAGAGGTGGAATTTTTTTCAACAATGGAGCTAAATGGAGGAATCTGGCACCTTCTTTGTTTTTTCTTCCATTTATAAAACTTGGATCATTTACGTTGTGATATTTTCAAATTGCCAACTTAAAAACTGGAGATCTTGTCCAACCCTATATTTGTGGAATTGGTAGTCTCAGCTAGAAAACGTTCGTGAGTTGGTAGCCAAGATAAAGGAAGCTATCACGGGGAAGTCTATTAAAATATGCTCTTTAACAAATAGTAGAACCCCCTTATAATCATGTCTTCTCTTAAACTACACTTATTTGGATGTCCTATGGTTTAAATAACACTACCCAAAATAAAACAGCTATGTGGATAAAAGCTGGTTAACATGTGTTGAAAGTGTCCTCTATCTCTAGGTAAAAGAAAATCTTCCTAGCCTCTGCTAATTGCTTTTAAAGAAATCTAAAATAAAACATAGATTCTGTTTTGAAACTCACTATGGTTTTTTTTAAGTGATCCTGCAAATATGTTCTTCAGCAATGGTGGAACAGTTAAGAGAGTGAGCTTTGGGGTCAGTCTACCTGGATTTGAATCTCAGCTCCCCCCTCACCTTCTCTGTGACCCTGAGCAAATAAACACACTTCTTCGTGCCTCTACTTCTTAATTCGTAAAAGGAAGCTACTGTCAGTCTCTTAGAGTCGTTGTGAGGGGTCAGTAAGCCGGATGTATGGAGATGGCTTAGAACTAGGCACCTGGCACTAGGTAGTTTTCAACTAGTTCTGTCCTTCATCCTCCTCCCCCCATCAACATGTTAGCCATGATAACATTATGACTAGTTAATATCATTGTTATTGTTGTTAGGATAGTGGGATGTGATAGAAAAGAGAAGACAAGAGACAGGAGTTAGAATAATTAGCTCCAAGTAACCTTGTCCTCAATTTATTTATCTCTTAATTGTTCAAGTTCAACAAAACTGATCTTGAAGGCTTCTTTCAGGTTAAAAATCCTATGATGAATTCATAGTTAGCCTGAAAGGAATCCTTTCTGTTTCCACCACAGTTCACCCCTTGCAAGGCTAGCCAATCTAGCAAATGGATCCTGTTAAATTCACCAGGAGGAAGGAAGGACTCAACCACTGATTTGCAATATTCCCTTCCCCTCACTTACGGGGATGAATGCAGTGGTCTGACAGCTGGACCAGATCATCAGTATATTTGCTCCCCTGTCTGTTGGCCAGGTGATGACATGGGCATCTCATGTGATCAGTTGTGGTTTCATTCTTGGACAGAACTTGGTTTCACTTCTTGTGGAGTTTCTATTTCTGTCCAGGGTTTATCAGCTGGCTCCCCAATTGGCTGTAAAACCCCAGCAACAAAGAGGGGGGCACTTCCAAGAAAGGCAACGGGGGGCTGTGAAGATTCAAAGTCAGATGAACTCAGAGACAGCGATTGTCCTTTTTTCTCCTTTATGTCAGTATTTCATTTCTTCTTTCCAGAGCTTGTGTCTGATTATAATCTCTACATTTTGTCTGCAAATGTGCCTTAGAAACCATGAAAAAATGAGAAGGTTCCAACTGTGCCATTGGTCATATAGTTCATATGGCTGATCTCATTGGTGGGGGCAAGAGGGGCCATCATGTGCAGTCACACAGGTTGTACACTGCCCCATTCCAGGGGCTTTAGAGAGACTCTGATGTGAGTAGCACTCCCATGGGACTATGCAGTATTTGACCTCTACAATCTATTTCATGGTCCTGGGGGCAAATTTCTTCTTCCTCTCTCACTCATAGTTCTCCTCCTTAAAGATGCTAAGTTAGAAAGACAGCCATCTCAGAGAGTGTGGGCTGCTCCTTGGCCAAGACAGTGTCATCAACTAACCATCTCTGCTATCTGCAGTGGGGTTTCCTGTTTTGTTTTTGTTTCTTTGTTTGTTTAAGTAGGCTCCACACCCAGCTTGGAGCCTAATGGGGGGGGTTGAACTCACAACACTGAGATCAAAACCTGAGCTCAGATCAAGAGTCGGATGCTCAACAGACTAAGCCACCAGATGCCCCTCAGTGTTTTTTTAAAACAGAGATTCCTTAACATTAGGGTGAGATGGGAGGAAGGGGGACATGCCAATAAATATGACCTCAAGATGAAGAGCTCTCCCTGCCTGCTAACAGTGCTGCCCGTTTGCCTGGCACGGCAGAGTTCAGGCCTTGCTTCTGAGATCAGTTTCTTTTTCTGGACTTCTTCTAATTAATTATCCTTTCTTTCAAGCTGTTCTGCAATTGAAGCCTACCAGATCTCATTGTATGAACAAAATATGTGTATTTATAGAGATAGATACATGCATTTAGATGATAGATGGGTAGGTAAGTAGTTAGAAAGATAGATAAGTAGGTAAATTGTGCTGTAGCTTTCCATCTGTCCCTTTTAGCTGTATAACCAGGCAGAGTCATTTGACTCAGACCATGTCTCACTGTCTGTACAGTGGGGGTAACAATGGCCAGAATGCTGTGGCGAAAAGATCGCCTCTGCAAAGCCTCATTTTACTCCCTGACATGTAGTGAAACAAGTCAGTGTTGGCTGATTTTTCGTCAGTGTAGTTGTTGTTATTTTTATTTTATTTTTTTTTAAAAAGAGGATCTGGCATTGAATTCTTTTCTACAACCGAGAGCTAGTTCTTGGGCTACAGTGGATTTGGCCTGACCCCCTCTCCTTCCTTCACAGCCCTCTTTGATTCCCGTGTTTTTTGTTGTGTGTGGTTTTTTTTCCCCAGAGCTTGTCTTCATCTGTGCTAAACGCCTCTCACAAAGGCTTCTTTCTTTTTAAATCTGCTTACAGCCATTGCCGATTCCATGCTGGAAGACTGAATGCTATTATCATTTTCTTTTCATGAGTATCTTTTTTTTCAGAAACCTAACCAAAGGAAATATCCATCACTGTTTCTAAAAGTTCATTACCATGTTTCAAGCCTGTGAAAATTTGTCTTTCACTCTCTGCTGTATTTTCTCTCCTGTCAGTGACCACCTTCCTGACCTCACTGTGTGTCTTAGTTTGGGTTCTCTCAAAAGCAATTCTTGAGAGGAAGATTTGGGGTGAAAAGTAATCTATTTGGCAGGTGATTCCAGGAAGCATGGCAGTGGAGGGAGTTGTGGTGGATGGGAAATGAGGCAGGAAAGGGAGAAGAGCCAATAAAGAATGTATTGGCCTACAGGTTACTGCGATTGGCACTCAGTCTTGCTAGAGCCCTGTGAGACACTGTGTAGGGTTTACCTCAGATTTGTCCCACCAAGGACCTAGGGCATTTCTCCACCAAGTGCTGTTCCCAGAGGTCTGATGCCTGGACACATCCAGTATAGCCTGCCCTTGTGTTTCTGGGGCTGGAGAGAGACTCTCTGTTAGAAAGACATGGCTGCTCGGGACAGGAAGCCATTGTCACCCACAGGAACTGCTCAACAGAGAAGTAGATGAGGGTGGGGATGGGCTGAAGGCATTGGGGCAGGGCACTGACGTTAAGCTTATTGGATTTTATTTTAAGTGAAACGGACTCTCAGGAAACCACTGATGGATTCATCAGTAAACCCAAAACTTTGGGAAGGTTCAAGGATGGATTTATCAGCAAACCCAAAACTTTGGGAAGGTTCAAGGATCACAAGTCTAACCTTGAAGGACAATAGGCCAGAGCCACAGGGCTTCCCCTTTGCCTCCCAAACCCCTGAAGGTGGCTGCGCACGTGCTGGGATGGGTAGGAGGTGTACTCCAGGCAGACTGTCTTCCTGGCGGGCTTGGGCTTGGCCTTCCTCTACATGATGGTACTGGGCTTTGACTGCATCACCATTGGCTATGCCTACAACCAAGGGATTGGAGTCTCCCTACTTAGCCTCCTCACAGCCCTGTCAGCTTTATCTGGCCTGATGGGCACCACGCTCTTCCCCAGGCCCAGGGAGCACTCTGGCTTGGTCACCACAGGAATCATATCCAGCTGGCTCCATGGAGGCTGCCTGATACTCTGCGTCTTTTCTGTCTTTGCTTCTGGAAGCCCATTTGATGTGGCTGTTTTCTCACTTTCATGAAGCAAAAACTCTTCTTCAAACCATGTGTTGCTAAAAGAGAACCAGGTACATGTTTATGTCTTTGAAAGAAACATGAACCAGTCTTTCCTCCCAGATGGCTCTTCCATCCACTGGACCAATAGCACATTTCTCTTTGAAGGCAAGCAGGACCCCAAGCCTCCTGAGCCTTACATCTCCATTGTCTTGCTCTTCTCGGGTGTGATTCTGGCAAGAATCGGTGAGTAGTGAGTTCAGTGTGACATGGCATTCTGCAGACTGTGATGATGCTAAGAAATCTTGATGGTCTCATCATGGTGTCGTTGTGAGTCTTTATCATTCATTCATCTAGAACATGTGATATGAAAAGAGCTGTCCTAGACACTGGGGATAAGAGAGTCATTTCATCACACAAAGGCTTAGCCCCATGGAGCATAGAGTTCTGGATGGCAGGCCATTGAGTAAATAGTCCACAACTGTCAGTAATACAAAGTGAGAGGAGCAAGGTTGGGGAGGGTTAGCAGAGGATTGAGAATGTATAAGAGGGACACCAAACCTGGCCTGGGGAGTTAGAGAAGCCTTCCTAGAGGAAGGCACAACTAAGAGATTCCTGAAGAACAAACAGAGCAGGTGACATGAATAAAGAGCACTCTAGGCTAGACAGATAGATGTACAAAGGTAAAAATGCGAAGACATGGAAATTTGGAGAAGTAAAAGTAGTTACTTCCTAGGTGTCAAGCATGTCAGTGCTACAGAAGGCATCTAAGTTAAAGGAGCATTTTAACCTGGATCCTTTCTCTATGGAACTGGGATGGAGAGACAGGAAAGAGGACAGCTCCGTGGGGCCCAAACCTTCCTCAGCTGCTTAGGGGAGGGGACAGAAATCATTTCCCAGGATGAGGTGCCTAACTTTGAAGGTCTATAATCTTGTCTGCCCTAGGAGCCTGGTCTTGGAACTTTGCCACTAACTATGTGTCATTCATCCATAGCAATGAGAACTTACCTGATTTAGTAAGGGTGTTTAATTGTTTCTGGAGTTTTTGTTTGTTTGTGTGTTTGTTTGAAGTTTGGTCAGTTGATGCATGGTGAATCCAACAATGACATGCTGGAATCAATGGTGATGGCAATAGAAATCCCTTAACAGCTTATTGGCCCCAGTGATTAGACCTTAAGATTCCCAACCTGGGCAGAATCTGGGCCTTGCTCTGAGACATGGAAACCCAGAGATCAGATTTCAACCCAAGCCTTGTTCCCTCCCCCAAATCCAAAGTCACCACCTTCAAAACCCCTCCCTGAGGCCTCAGAACCAGTGGATTCCCCAAGCCCAGGTCAGAAATGGAGGAAGTGGAAAGTGTGGTGGTGAGTGGTGGGAGGTGTGGAGTGTGGATCAACAACCAAATCTATCTTCTTCGTTCATTCAATAAGCCTTCCTGTACGTCTCCTCTGTGCTCTATGTCCTGGGCTTTGGCAAGGTCCCTGACCTCTAGGGGCTCAGAGCTCTACCTTCTCACTGTTGGAGCACAGTGGGGTGAGAGCATGGGGATAGAAGAGTATTTTCCTTATTTCTGTCATGGAGACCCAGAACCCCTTGGTTCACAGAAGCTTTGGAACGTTGGGAGGGGATAAATGAGAGTTTTGTAGATCCAGATTCAAGAGGTTATAGAACCATGGGTTGGCCTGGGAACCTCATTCCTCTGATGAAGTGTGTATGTAGGAGAGAGAAATTGTGCTCTGAATTCTAAATGACTAAAAGAAACACGTTCTTTCATCTGGACTTTATCTCACTTCTAAAATATTTTAAGTGAAGTACCTGACAGGTAGATGATTTTCTATTAGGGTATTTGACTAGTACTTCCAGCCTTTAATTGCATGAGCAATTAAATGAGAGCAGATTGGCCATTTATGATTTATGCAATTCACAGTGTGATCATAAACTATTTAGTTCAAAAGGGGAGAAAAGTCCACCTCGACGCTTCCTGACACAAAGGAAATGATCACACATGGAGAACACAGAATGTCATCGGCAATGCCTGTAATCCAGAGATGCATTCAGCATGACAAGCTTCTCGCTTTTCTCTACTGCAATAGCAGTTCTTTTTGCTGATCCTTGATGAGGATTCCAAAGACACAGAACACTAATGAAGGAGACAGCTCAGGACCTGGAGCCAGGCTGCCTGATGATGTCAACAGGTCACCTAAGTTCCCTGTTCACCATTTCCTTCTCTGTAAGACAGGGTCATAATGAGAATGCCTACCAGTCAGGGAAGTCACAAGCACTGGGGCTCCTTGCTAAGGTGAATATTAACTCTCATCCGCAATTGTCCTCATTATTCTCTCTTGGCTGTACTTCCGATGCTTTCACGACCCTCGTGTAAGGGTGGGTGTGACAGTGACACAGAACCACAATGCCAAGCGGCATGGAAACTGCATATTTCCCACACACCCACTGCCAGCAGGTGCCCTTTATCTTTATCCCTGGCAGAATTATACATGATCTTGGGGTTGTGTGCTGTTGACACTGCACACATCCAAAGTGCCAGTGCCCATAAGGATATCTTGTGTTGACATGGTTAGCATGGTCAGGTCTGGTGGTCGTGGTGATTGGTCCTCTCCTCAGAACGGGTGGCCTGTGGCCTGCCTTGGCATTCCATCAGGCATCCCCAGGCCAGGCTCATCTTGGGCATTGGCTCAGTAAATAATTGTTTCCATTTTGAGGGAACCTAAGTGATAGAACTCTGGTGACAACAAGACTTGACACATTGCCCAGAAGTCACTTTGCCTTTTAAACTCTAAGAATTTTAGGGGTGCATGGGTGGTGCAGTCAGTTGAGCATCTGACTCTTGGTTTCCAGTGAGGTCATGATCTCAGCATCCTGGGATTGAGCCCCACACTGGGCTCCACACTCAGCACAGCGTCTGCTTGAGTTTCTGTCTCCCTGTCCCTCAGCCCCTACTGCTCATGCTCTTTCTCTAAGACACATAAGTATTTTTTTTAATCTAAGAGCTGTACCTCTTTATGCCTTCAATATAGAAATAATTCTGTCTTCTGAAATAAACAGAGCCTCTTTATGTGGCTGAAAGTGTGGGGAGGGGGGTACAGGGAGAGAGGAGGCTAATTCCTGCTGTGCTAAACCAGGAGCAAAAACAGAGAGTCTGGAATTGGAACCAGATCAGAAGCTCAAGATACTGCTCTCTGTCCTAAACGTTTTTGGAGCGGAGGCAAAAATACACCCTGAATGAAGTTATATTGCTAGGTAATAATGATGTGGTGATTGTAACTCAAAAAAAATACTTATAAACTTATAATACCACAAATTATGACAGTAACTACCATGCACAGAGGGCCAGGCATGATGCTACACACTTCACAACACTGTCTCATCTAATGCCCCAGTGAGGTAGTGCTCTAAAGATTTTATTTATTTATTTGACACACAGAGATCACAAGTAGGCAGAGAAGCAGGCAGAGAGAGAGGAGGAAGCAGGCTCCCCACTGAGCAGAGAGCCCGATGCAGGGCTTGATCCCAGGACTCTGGGATCATGACCTGAGCCAAAGGCAGAGGCTTTAACCCACTGAGCCACCCAGGTGCCCCAAGGTAGTTCTCTAAATATTCCCATTTCACAGACATGGAAACTGAGCCCCAGAAAGCTTCATTTACCCAACTTGACAGTGCCATTCGCTTCCGGAGCTGAAATTCTCACCAAGGTCTCTGATACCTATTTATACTTATTCTAGCCCAGCACTGCTGCCCTGTAGGTCTCTGGTCCTTTGACCTGACCATGACCCAGCTTCTTTAAGAGAACGTTCCAGAGGCAGAGTGAGGGGCTGTGAACGGTGTGCAGTGCTCCCTGAACTACCTCATGGACCTCATCCATTTTGTCCTTGTCATACTGGCCCTGCGGACTCAGCG
Source organism: Martes martes (assembly GCF_963455335.1). Classification (NCBI taxonomy): domain Eukaryota; kingdom Metazoa; phylum Chordata; class Mammalia; order Carnivora; family Mustelidae; genus Martes; species Martes martes. The sequence goes on along the minus strand of NC_137899.1, from coordinate 56,113,911 downwards.
GTTTGGCATGTTGGTCTTCATCTCCGTACCGTCTGTACCCACAGGGCACGTGCTGTGTTTCTTTTATGTGAGAAAGTATCAGATTACAAATGGCTGTTCTCCGAAGTCAGCAAAGGAGGGCAGCTGAATCTGAGAGGTAGGCAGCACCTCTGACTGCTCAGAGCTCCAGTAACCCTGGCCCCATCTCGCATGGAGTGTTCACAGCCTTAGCCCCACATTGCTACTGGGAGCCTTGTTCTGCTGTTCCATCTCACAGCAATTGCGTTGAACGCGTCTTTGCAGCGACAGGTAATTTGAAAGGGCTCTGGCTTATGGCAGGCTCATCAACTGAACCCAGATTCCAGCCCAGGCAACTTAAAGGGGCTTGCTTCACTTTTGCCAGGAGAGTAATTCAGTGGTTTCAGGTTTGGTTTTTTTTGTTGTTGTTGTTGTTCTCTGGGTTCTAACATTAGACAGAATATTTTGGTCAAGGTTTAAATTAGAGAGGGTGGAGCATGGTCAGTGATGTTTAATATCAATTCCTTGGATATGGGTTTTTGTTTTGCAGGTGAATCGAGAATGTTCTTTTGATGTGTTAAGGGCTCCTTAAGAAGTCTTAAGTTATTTCTCGCAGAAGTAGATAATTGTGACCATTTGGGGGTGATTTATGGATTCTAAGACTTGGTTAGGGATCTGATAGTCGCCCCAACAGACTTGGGCAAGTTCTGCCTCAGTGATCGAGTGAAGACTTGCAGTTCGACCAACTCTGGTTAAGAAAACCACAAATTTGGGGCACCTGGGTAGTGAAGTTTGTTGGACATCTTACTCTTGGTTTCGGTTCAGGCCATGGTCTCATGGGTTGTATGATTGAGCCCTGTGTCAGGCTCTGGGCTCAGCAGAGAGTCTGCTTAAGACTTTCTCTGTCTGCCCCTGCCACACCGCTCCCTGCACACATACTCTTTCTCTCTCTGAAATAAATGAATCTTTAAAAAAAGAAAGAAAGAAAAAAGAAAAAGCAAGCCACAAGTTTGTGATGAGCAAATTTTGACTGTCTGGCCACTTATAATCAATGTTAAAACTAGAATTTTGAGAGGCTTGGAAGAAAATCCATATACATACAGCTCTGTGCTTAAGATAATAATGAACTACTGTTTTCTAAGTGCTGTGATAAATAAGTTCACATGGAAGAGAAAACAACGAAGCTAGTGAATAAGCCTTTGCAGGCCTCAAAGCCTGTGTGTGGGTAAGTCACAGTTTGGGACGGCCTGGTCATACGCTGTACCACCTTCACAGGTGGGCATTGTTGGGAACAGCATTTTCTAAGACAGAGTTTCTAACCCTCCGCACTACTAGCATTTTGGGTTAGATAAGCCTTTGGAATGGGGGTGCCCTGTGCCTTTGGAATGGGGGTATTTTGCAGCATCCCTGATCTCTGCTCTCAAGAGGCCAGTAACACCCCTCACCCACCCAACTGTGAGAATCCAGTGTGTTCAGAGAATACAAAGGTCCCTCAAGGACAGCAAAATGGCCTCCAATACCCCATCCCCTCTAAAGAATCACTGCTTACGAGAAATGTACAAACTAAGGGAAAAATCCACTTACTGTTCAAAGGCAAAATGATAAACTTCAACTCTATGGTCAACTAATCTTCGACAAAGCAGGAAAGAATGTCCAATGGAAAAAGTCTCTTCAACAAATGGTATTGGGGAAATTGGACAGCCACATGCAGAACAATGATACTGAACCACTTTCTTACACCATTCACAAAAATAAACTCAAAATGGATGAAAGCCCTAAATGTGAGACAGGAATCCCTCAAAATCCTAGAGGAGAACATAGGCAGCAACCTCTGTGACCTCGCCCTCAGCAGTTTCTTGCTAAACATGTCTCCAAAGGCAAGAGAAACAAAAGCAAAAATGATCAACTGTGGCTTCACAAAGATAAAGAGCCTTTGCATGACAAAGAAAACAGTCAACAAAACTAAAAGGCAACCAACAGAATGGGAGAAGATATTTGCAAATGTCTTATCAGATAAAGGGCTAGTATTCAAGATTTTTAAAGAAATTATCAAACTCAACACCCAAAAAACAAAACAAAAAATCCAGTCTAGAAATGGGGAGAAGATATGAACAGACATTTCTCCAAAGAAGCTCCAGATGGCCAACAGACAAATGAAAAAATGCTCAACATCACTTGGCATCAGGAAAACATAAATGAAAACCACAATGAGATACCACCTCACACCTGTCAGAATGGCTAAAATTAACAATTCAGGGAGTATGGGAGTATTACTCAGCCATCAAAAAGAATGAAATCTTGCCATTTGCAACCATGTGGCTAGAACTAGATGGCATTTATGTCAAGCAAAATAAGTCAGTCAGAGAATGACATATACCATACGATTTCACTCATATGTGGAATTTAAGAAACAGATGAACATAGGGGAAGGTAAAGATAAAAGCAAGGAGGGAGGCAAATCTTAAGAGACTCTTAACTATAAGGAACAAATAGGGTTGCTGGAGGGGATATGGGTGGGGGTATGGGGTAACTGGGTGATGGACACTAAGGAGGGCACTTGATGTAATGGGTACGGGGTGTTACATGCAACTGATGAATCACTAAACTCTACCTCTGGAACTAATAATACAGTATATGTTAACTAAATTGAATTTAAATAAAGAATTTTTTAAAAAGACAAAATGATAAAAAGTCATTTTGTAGTAAGGAAACTACAAAAGGGGATTTTACACATAAGGGGAAAAAAACCCTGCTTTTTAGACCTAAGTGAAATGAGGGAAAGGAAGATTGTTGTGGAACATTTTGCTTAACATAAGGTAGTTTTTAAAAATTGTGTTTTATGTAAGTTCTGGTAATACTTAGGGTGCCACCTCCCCAGTCTTTACCTTCCATTGAATGTGAAAGACAGATTAATTCAGACACACACACATACACCCCAAACTAACTAGGTCAGGAAACCAGAACTGTTTTTCATATGGATTCTTCACTAAGGAGGCTGTATTTTGATGAGATGTAGCAATACCAAGTCCTTTGGTCCCTGATTCTTCTAATGAACACACAAGTACTTGCACATAGTCTTAAAACAAAAGAGTGTTTAATAAGTACATCCTGAAGCCTTTTATTTGTATTTATTTATTTTTAAAGAAAGATTTTATTTATTTACTTGACACAGAGATACACAGCAAGAGAGGGAACAGAAGCAGGGAGAGTGGGAGAGGGAGAAGCAAGCTTCCCGCTGAGCAGGGGGCCTGATGTGTGGCTGGATCCCAGGACCCTGGGATCGTGACCCGAGCTGGAGGCAGAGGCCCAATGACTGAGCCACCCAGGTACCCACTGAAGCCTTTTATTTACAATCCCCAGAAGTGCTAGCAGCTTGAGGGTAGAATTTATGTCAGGTCTTTAAGTGGCACTAGCTCTGTGCCCCTTCATCCTGAAAAGAAGAGCTGTTTACCTGGGAATGCTGTATTGTGAGTGCTAATCTAATTTTACTCTTGCTTCTCCTTCAGGTCCTATAGTAGGATGGCAACACCTTTCTATGGACTGGAACCACAATCTGCCTGTTTCCATGAATATTTTGATTCTTGTTTTAGATTAGTACTGCCCAACAGAAATATGATGCAAATTGCATTTATATAACTTTCATATTTCTTTTAACCCAGTGTCCAAAATGTTATCTAATATATAGTCAGTATAAAATTGAGATACTTTCCATTCTTTGTTTATATTAATTCTTTCAAAGCTGGTATTTTTTACACCTCAGTGCATGTTGGTTTGGAGTAGCCAGGTTTCAAGTGCTCCGGTGACTTGTGGTCAGTGCCTACTGTGTTTAGGAGTGCAGTTTGACCCTATGATGATTCCCAAAGTTGCACATATTTCTCTACTGGAGAAGGTCTGTAAATGATACAGTGTGCTCTATTCTGCATGGAGGTAACATGCTAGGGCATTTGTCCAAGGGAAAAATCATTGGTATTAGGCTCTGCTCCTAGAAACAAGTCATTATGACCTAAATCAAACTGATTTGACTGAACTTTATCTCTTTATCTCTGAAACAGATTGATGTGGAGCTGTCCCTCTGGAAATGGAGATGGCAGTGGTGGAGAGTACAAGAAATTGGCCCCTTGCAGTGTAGATAAGCTCCACTTGGGGGCCCTCTAGTCATGGTTGCATAGTCCCAGATTGTGATAATATAACATAATATTGGAATAAGAACTCTTCAGTTCATGAATATGCGGTAAATTTTGGAAAGGCAAACTTTGAGTGCAAGATGAAAATAAGCCTTTCAAACACATATCTGGTGTTTGTTTACACAATCTCAACATGGCTTTTTTCTCAAGAGGTGTTCTCCCTTTGCCTTGATAATGAGCTGGGGTCACTGGCAGACCAGCCTCACTATTCTGTGTCAAGTCCATCAGTTTCCATGATCTCTAGATCCTTGTTTAGTCATATGGACACCTTTTCTGTACTACTTCTTCCTTCAAGGTGCCTGAGATCATGAAGGGGGAAAAAAACTTCTTTTCACTTAGATTCCAGGGAGCTGAGAATGCAAATTATCCCACTTCCTCCTTCTTTTCCATTTTAAATTCATATTCAAGGGCCTAATGACAAATTTACCAACAGGCTCTTTTTGTCAGCTCCCAGGAGGCTCAGAGCCAAATTGGCAAGAGCCTAATGCATGAGGTCTAATGGCTTGGTTTTATAATCCTGCTCTCTTCTTGCTGAGCTTTTATCCCCTCTTCTAATTATTTATTGTTTACTGTTTGTTAGAAGCCCTAAATCATTCTGGGAATGTGGTAGTGATGGTGTGTGTGTAAAAATAGTCTCTTCAGAGTTTGTCCTAACAACTGGATCTTTCATATACTGACTCAGATACTAAGTGAAGTTACTCCTTCTAACAGAAGTTGATGGGGGCATATTCTGTCCCTGGCTTCATCTTACATAGTGATATGTGTAAGTCACACCACGCAAGTGCCGTACAGGCAGGAGTTGTCTATCACAGGACTTAACACACAAGAGAAACACACACAGTGAATATTTGCCAAATTATGAAAATATTTTAAGGTTTTAGAAACCTCAAAAATACTTATTTTAAGGGCTGGCTCAGCCATTAATTGTGGGTGGCTCAGTTGTTAAGTGTCTGTCTTCGGCTCGGGCTTCTCCCTCTCCCACTCCTCCTGCTTATGTTCCCTCTCTTGCTGTCTCTATTAAAAAAACAAGTAAAATCTTTAAAAAAATACTTATTTTGGTTTGGAATAGTCACTTGAACTACAAAGTTTTGCTTGCTTTTTAAGAACCATAAACTACTTGTAGTCAGGACTTATGACTACTGTAGAGTATCTCTGTCAAAAATGGGATATGCCCATTCTTGATCTCTAATTATGTGACTCAGTCTACCTGAACCAACATGAGCAAGAGCATAACCATGATACTGGGCAAGTGACATCTGGGGGAGATAGTGACTGGAGTTCTTAAGATTTTACATTTTCAGTGAAATCATAACCATTAGCATAAAGCCACATTGCAATCACATTTTCTTTTATAGTCATAAAGATTCTCTTTAAGCCCAGCCTCCTCACTCAATTAATAAACCCTCTTTGGAAACATTTCATTCAACTCCAGATCTGCTTCACTTCTCAGGGCACCTGGGCACAAAATGACAAGTAGTTGAATAGTCCTATTGGCAGTATCCCAGTGTCGCCTTAGCTCTCTGCTCAGCGTGCGGGCACGTGCTATGCCCAGCAGGGCAAGTTTACACTGCGTGACTGTGGGGCAGGCTCCAACTCCTAATCCCATCTTTGGCGTTTGCTGGACTTAATTTAACCAAGGTATCAGGCAACAGTATTGCCATCATAGAGGGAAGGGTATTGGGGGAGATGGACCAAGGTACATATCCAACCTGGAAGCACACAGGCATCTGAAGGGGGTTGCTTGCGCCTGCGGCAAGATGGCATCACGCAGCCATCAGAACACATGGTCACAGGGCAGGGCTCAGCAGGCTCTGTGGTTAGACCTACTTATTACCTACAGTAGAGAACAATGACTCACAACCAAAATTGGTCCATGCATCCTTGCGAAAGCATCCTTGAATATCCTAAGAGTTCAGGCTGATTTTTTTTCAGGAGGAAGCCGTGTGGTTGATGCACCAAGCTTTGAAATCAACCCAAGCCCAGTTACTCAGCAGCTAAAACCTCACCTCATTGCTCGAACTCCCTGGCTGGCGTCGGTTGAAGCCATTTTAAATTTTCTTGGGATGCGGAAACTGGTGGTGTGGAAAACAAAACTACAAGGAACCCAAAGCAGTGCCAACCCAGTTACAGGGCATAGAAAGGTAACAGAAATCCCACACTCCTGTGTTCTGCCACCATGTGGCCACTAGAATGGACTGTCGAGACTGAGGGCAAAGTGCCTGGCAGCTGACTTAAAATGCAGCTGTCAAGACCAGAGTATGTGTTGTTGCTTGAAATATCCATAAAGAGAAATTTTATATCCTCGATGAGTAAGCCAACATAAACCTTTTGATTCCATTTTACTTGGTTATTTATTGTGTGCACGAGTTACTTACATGACTATATCCCCAAAATGATTTTGATGTTTTGCCATTTTTAACCCCTCAGGAAATCATTCAACACTGATCCAAAACTGCTTTGCCATAGATTTCATTGGGAAGGTCATTTAGATGCCAGAGAAGTTTTCAAAGTCACATTTATTGACGTGTAATTTACATTTAGCAAAACTCACCCCGAAATTTGACAAACGTAATCACCACCATGAACAAGATATAAAATGTTTCCTCAAAACTCCCTCATGCTCCTTTGCAACCAGCCCCTCACTGATCCTTAAGAATCCATGTCTTCTGTCAAAAGGATCAAATGTAATCATTAAAATGATTTATTATGGAAAAATTTATAAGCATATAAAACCAAGTTTTTTTCTTAAGAATTATTTATTTATTTGATAGACAGAGATCACAAGTAGGCAGAGAGGCAGGCAGAGAGAGAAAGAGAAAGAGAGAAAGAGAGACAGAGAAAGAAGCAGGCTCCCTGCTGAGTAGAGAGTCCGATGCGGGGCTCAATCCCAGGACCTTGAGATTGTGACCTGAGCCAAAGGCAGAGGCTTTAACCCACTGAACCACCCAGGCGCCCCTGAAACCAAGTTTTTAAGAGGCTACTTTGAAACGTATCTTCAGGACTGTCAAAAGAATGAGATTTAAAAATAAGCTTTGCAAATTATAAAGCACAACTGACAAACTTGTCAAGATAGTGGTGTCAAGCTTCAGGCTGGGGATAGTTGGCTGGTAGAAATGGAACTATATTCTATAAAATTCTCTATGGGGCAGGTAGATGTTCTTAAAGCTATTTGGCACCTGCTCAAAATTCACCGCTGCTACTACCATGAAAGGGACAAAGGAAGGAAAAACATATATATATATATAAATTACCACATGTGCAAATACACGTTATCTATGTGAAAAGCTTCCTTCAGGCAGCAGCCCTGTAAAAGAAGTATCACAGCAGGTAGTTAGAGCAGCAAGTACTAAATGTGCTAGTAAGAAATAACCAGTGGTTTCTAGACCATGTTTAGAGAAATTTTCAAGTAAGTAAATAGAACTCCCCAACATACTATACGTTGTCCACTCAGCAATGTTCTGATATAAAAGTGCATGCTTAACTCAAACCCTATTTTACTAAAGCTAACAATCTACCTCAACCTTCTGGAAGACTCAAATGCAAAATGGCGACCACTGGAAAAGATACTTTCAAAGATTAAATGTCAAATACTTAAAAATCCACTTAAAAAATAACCTTTCTTGGCATAATAAAGTATTACCTATATACTAGAGGCTTTCCCCCTTTTTTTAAAAAAATTTTTTATTTATTTTCAGCGTAACAGTATTCATTGTTTTTTCACCACACCCGGCTTTCCCCCTTTCTAATTAAAACATACTTTCAGCAGGGAGAAGGGATGTGATCATGTAACCGTAACCAAGTCCCATTTTGTTGGCCTCAGGTAAATCCTTTAACCCATCAGAGAAGCATATCTAATCAGATTAGGGTTCTCATCCTTGGCCAAGAATTCCATTCAGCTATTTAATAACTCAAGCCAAATTCTCTCCATTTGGTCCATACCTGAAGTTTGTCAACATCTTGAACTGGACTGACCCTGGGAGAAAAGTGAGAACAACAACATTAGGAATATCATGTCCCTTTTTATGGGTTGGGGCTTTTTGTTTTGTAGAGTCTTTAATTGTAGTTATCTACTAGCTACATTTGATGAATAAAAAGCTTCCTTTGAATAGAATTTCTGTAAAAAGGTGACATTCTCCAAAATTTCCTCACACTTGGGAACCTTCTTGGTAACATTCAGCCAGGAGTAAAATGAACAGTGAATTAAGTTCTTATCCTCTGGGATTCCACAGAATTCATTTCAGTGACAGCTTTATCTCTTTGTTACATTAGCCTGGAATAGTAGCAATTTTAGAAAAAAAGTAAATACTACTGGCAACAGTTTGTACCTAGGAAACATTGAAACAAACTCCAAACAGATTTAAAAACCAAAGGAAGCCTGGAACTTGTTTACACAGAGGCAGAGAGCTAGCAAGTTGAGAACAGTCTCCAGCTCCTGTTCAGTTTCCAGGATCCTTAAATAGACACTGGCTCAAGCTGCTGCTTCCTTGTCATGCTGCCTGGCTCTCTCGGCCCATGTTTCTGTCTCAGATGGAAATGTTGAAACAGTTTGGCTCAAGAGGAAGCCCCAACACATAAAGCAATTGTAAAACAAAGCCTGACCACTGTATTTGCTGGTGTGGCAGTGCTAGTCACCAGATGGGGGGATGCAGGGCAGAGAACCCTGGCCATGTGCTTTAGACTCATATATGGCCGCAAAAGGGTCCCTACAGCACAGCTTGCAAAACTACCCACCCCCCTTAAAAGCATGAAAAATGGATGTTCCACTGGGTTTCCTAATCAGTAAAACTGAATTATTTTCTAATAAGTGCTAAAGATTTTCATAACTCTAGGGCAAATGTGAACCTCACAAGCTTCATATTTCAGGGGGAGATTCCTAAGTGATACCTAGGATATCTACAACGAGTTCTTCATTCATTCAACTCTAAATTTAGATCTCTACAAAGTTCGGAGACTAACCCTTTCTACAGCAAGGTGTGCCAATGTCTTAGTGGACAAAAATCAGAACCCCAATGGTTCAGACTTTTTCCCCTAGGACAGAAAACCATGACTTTGGGGGAGAACATTGCAGGCTCCTTGATGAGGGCTCACAGCAGTTATTAGCTTTGGCAAGACTCATCCCAGACCTTTGGAAAAGCCCAACTACCCTGCAAAGTGGCAACGCAAAGGCGTCTGTAGTCAGCGGCTGCGCGTGCGGAGTCCCCTCGGTTTGTGGCTGGCATTGTAACCACGCTGCTCCGCACGGAAACCGCAAGCGCGCAGATCCACGATCTCGCTCACTCTCCAAACTGGCAATGTCGGGGGTGATTGCCAAGAGCCTGCAGGCTGGAGCCCCGAGTGCGGCGGCAACGCGGACACCCAGCCGGCTCGGCGGCCCCCGGCCCCCAGCTGCGTTCTCCGAAAGCTCTCTTTTTGTTGAAATAGGAGGTTGAAGCTTCTGTGGCCTGGAACCCTTGAGCGTCGGGGCCACAGGCACGAGACATGCGGGGACTAGGGGGTGTTTAGGCGCCAGGAGGGTGCTTCCCGGGAACTAGGGTCCCCGGATCCCCGAGGACATGCCCACCTAAGAGGTGGTGCCCCCTCCCCCCCCCGGGGCTCCTTCCCTGGCATCGGGAGACCTTTCCCAAGGGGCGCCTAGCTGAGGCCGAACCGGGGTCACGGACGCCCGGACGGGGCGAGCGCGGGGACAAGGAGGGAAGGGTCTAGTAAGTGCCACCAGAGACCCCCCCACGTGGCCTGTTTCGGCGTCGAGCCGGTCGTAAGGTACTTACCGAGTCGCGCGCCGCGGCGGAAAAGAGAGGGCGTTGGAGAGACCAAGTTTAAAAGGGGCCTGGGCGATCGGGCACCCTGCGGCAACCAACCAAAAAGTTACCCGAGCGCCCCTCCCGGCCCTGTACCCGCCCCGCTGGGGGCGCCCGGTGGCTCTCGCACTCCCCCTGCCGGCGCCCGGGGCTCGGAGCCTGCGGACTCTGCGGCACACCTGCTGGAACACCTCTCTGGGTGTGGTGTGCATCTACCTCGGGGCATATTAGATGAAATTCCTGGCATCAGATAATGTTAGGTACGTACATCCCCCCCACCCACCACCAAAGTATTCCATGCCTTCCCTCAGGGTGGTCTGCAAGCCACAGAAGCACGGCTGCCCAGGACCCGCTCTCCCCCGCCTTGTCCTTAACCTGCTTTTGGAATTTTGAGATTTGGAGCTTCCTAGAAACTGGGACACTTGAGATTATTTTGGTTGGAGGGAGTGTTTAGCGTGACAAGTATTTTCTGAGTGCCGACCGTCCCAGGCAATGTGATTGGTGCTGGGGGAATAAAGTGGTATGAGAAACTGCACCTGCCCTCAAGGAATGGAAAGTGCCCTTCTCCTGGGCGATGGAAGCCCACACAGTGTGCCAAGGGCACAGCACCAACCACTGAGCCCAGCCAGCTAAGGGGTCAGGGAAGGCTCCTTGGAGGAGGGGTACCTGCAGTGAGTCTAGAATCACCAGCAGGAAGCTCACCGCACATCAAATAGCCGAGAGGTAAAGATCAGAGGTGGAGAGAATTAAAGTGGAATTTTAGAGTAGAAGGTTCTTTATAGATCAGCTAGAATTTTCTCTGGTGGAGTAGAATTGGCCTTAGGGTGTTCCCCAAAAGCAGAGTTGTCATGGTGGTGGAATATAAGCTCCATGAGGACTCTGTTTCCTTCTCTCCTGGCTTCCAGAACTCAATATAGTGCCTGGAATATGTTTGGGTAAGGATAAAATGACTGCAGGAAAAGATACTCACCATTTACCCCCCAACGTAGTTGAGTATTCACGCTATCAAAGTCTCAGAGGCTCATAATGGTGGCAGTGATGGGGACTTTACCCCAGGCTGTAACTTTCCTTGAGTGTGAATTTATCCCTGCAGTACCTGGCCGAGGCCTTGGTGCATGGTAAGGACTTGAAAAAACCTGCTGGATTTCCTTTCTTGGTCTGCCTCTCACACGCCTGTAGAGAAGGCATCTTGGGGCCTCAGGAGGTGTTGGGCATTTTTCTGGCTAGTTTTGCTGCTGCTAGAGGGGAACTTTACCCTGCCCCCCACCACCACGTTTCTCTGTGAAGGAACTTCTGCTAGATAATGCCTCTGCCATTTCCCCATGGCCTTCCAGAAGAGGAAAGAATTTCAATAAAATCCAATGCTACATGAATTTTGAGAGCATGCAATCCAAGGTAGGCTTGTGACCGTCCATTCTCCACCTGCCCCCACTTCTCAATAGAAGAGGCTAAGATTATCTTCTCTGATGAGAGGGGGATGGGAGGGAAGAAGGGACCACGTGGAAGCCATTGAGGGTTTTCTTGGTTCAGTACACAGTTGGTTACATTGTAAGTGTCATTACCTTTATATCTGTGGTTTCCCGATAGTCCTAACTAAATGAAATATAGCATTTCTCATTAACTGCAAAAACATGATCCTGCATTTTACTCATTTAAAATTTTTGGCCCCCAAGTACATCATGGTGGGTGACAGCCAATGGCTCATCTTCCTCAAAGAAGAGCAAATCCACTGGAAGGCTATAAACTGAGGATTCCTGTTCTCTTGCTTCCTTCACTGCACACGATCAGTGTAAGGCTATGGTGACTCAAGGTCTAGACTGGGATGGGACTAGAACAGACTGAACTCTGAGGATACAGTGTTACCAGTAGTAAAGCAAACACTTCAATTTCCATTTTGTGTTTTACCTCTGTGTTGGTTTTGGATGTGGAAGGGAAAGAAAGCACATTGTTTATCACCTTCCTCCAAACCCTGCTGTTGCCCAATCCCTATACCCAGGAGATCCCAAGACTCATTTGTTCTCAATGAACTGACATCAGACACAGATCTAGGGCATTTGCTTTCATGAATTAATTGGCCCATTCATTTACTTTGTCTCTGTGTTGAGTGCATATTTTATTGTGTTGTTGTAGTGGAGAGTCAGAAGCTAAAGGAACTGCAGACATTAGTCATGATTTAAATGATCACTCCAGTCCCGTAACAATTTAATCGGTCATTGGGCCATTTGGCATGTGCAGGTCTCTGCCCAGCAGCCTGCCTTTTCCAAGCAGCTGTAGACTTGTTTTCAAGCCAAGAGAGAATGTCTGCCCACGCTGAAGTCTATTGGTTTCATCTGCCTAAATAAACTTGTGTGGCTGATTTTGGCAATTAGAAGGTGAACTTGTAAGTGTCCTGGGAGCACTGGGTGTGTGCTTCTTTCTGATCCCCGTGTGGGTACAAAACAGATGATTAGAAAAAATCCTCTTTTGGGACACCTCTCGTTTGCTCTGACAAATAAATAAAATCTTTTTTTATCAGAGCCAGAGAGAAAGAGACAGAGAGAGAGAGTGAGCAAGCAAGAGCAAGCGCAAGCAGGGGGAGTGGCAGGCAGCAGGAGAATCAGACTCCCCGCTGAGCAAAGAGCCCAATGCAGGGCTCAATCCCAGGACCCTGAGATCATGACCCAAGCCAAAGGCAGATGCTTAACCGATTGAGCCACCCAGGCATCCCAAACATAAAATCTTAAAAAAAAAAAAAAAAAAAAAAAAATTCCCAGGTGCCTGGGTGGCGCAGTTGGTCATGATCCTGGAGTCCTGGGATAGAGTCCCTGCATCTGGCTCCCTGCTCAGCAGGGAGTCTGCTTCTCCCTATGACCCTCCCACTTCTGATGCTGTCTTTCTCTCTCTCATACTCTCTGTCTCTCAAATAAATAACTAAAATCTTGAAAAAAAAAAAAAAGAAAAAATTCCCTTTCAGGGTTCTTATTTACAAACTTTAGCAATTTTCACCATACTTCTAGGAAGTATATGAATAAAGATATAAAATAGAATTTTATTTGGTTATATAGCAATATATCCAAAGTGTCACCTTTATTGGTAAGAATGATCTGGTTTGTTGCAAAACAAAGAAAAGGAAAGCATTGACTCCACATACTTCTACAACTAACCTCTCAGTTCTTTGCTTCTCTTTAATAACAAAACTCCTCCAAAGTGTCTATATTTGTCTTTAATCCTCTCCTCCACTCATTTCTTAGTTTAATTATGCTGGTCAGCCTCTGAGATGGTCCCCAGTGGCCCCATCTCCTACTATCCATGACCTCGTGTAGTCCCTTCCCCTTCAGTGTGGGCTGGACCTAGTGAATTTCTTCCATTGAACAGGATACAACAAAAATTAGGGGTTGGCATGTGGAAAGATGATCCACACCATATGTCATTAGGGAATTGCAAATTAATACAATGAGATGCCATTATATATCTACTGGAACGGCTAAATTTCAGATGGTGATAATACCCAATGTTGGTGAGGATGTAGAACATCAGGAATTCTCCTTCGCTACTGGTGGGAATGCAAAACAGCATAGCCATTTTGGAAGACAGTTTGGCAGCTCCTTACGAAACTAAACATACTCTTACCACATGATACAATCATGATCCTTGAAAGGAGTTGAAAACTTATGTCCACAAAAACTTTAATATGAATAACTTTATTCCTAATTGCCAAGACCTGGAAGCAACTGAGATGTCTTTCAACAGATGAATGGTTAAATAAATTGTAGGGCATCCAGACAGGATCAGGAGCCTGACATGATGCTCAGTCTTGCAATCCTGAGACCATGACCTGAGCCAAAATCAGGAGTCAGGTGCTCAGCCAACTGAGCCATCCAGATGCCCCGCACTTGGGTTTCTAAAAGGTGTCTTGAAATTAACTTACCTGAAACTCATCTTTTGATATCTCACCCCTCAAAATTGAGTTTCTCACCATAATCCACTTGAGTACATAGCAATTTTATTCTTCCAGTGCCTATGGCAAAAATCTTGGAGGTGTTCCAAACTCCTCTCTTCTCTTTCACCTTTGTTGATCGATAGCAGATCCCATCATCTCTCCCTTTATAAATCCCAGATCTGCCCACTTCTCAACTACACAAGTCCAAGCTCCATCATCTCTCTCCTGATAATTTTAACAGCCTTTTAACTGACGTTTTGCTTCCATCTCGGCACTTAGAGTCCATTCTCCACACAATGACCAGAGAGAACTCTTTAAAACATTAGTAAGATCATGTTGCTCCTCTGCTCAGACCTCTTGAGTGGTTCCTCCTTTCTCTCAGTGTGAAGGCCAGGTTTTTTAATGATCTACAAGACTATCCAGGATGTGGCCTCCATTTCCTCCCCGTCCTTCTCCCTGGCAATCTCCCCCTTGTTCACTTGTGCAGTTGGGCTGATCTCCCTGCTGCCCCTCGGGCATGCCAGCATTCTCTGCCACACAGCTTAGTGCTCGCTGTTCCCCCGCCTCAAATGCTCTTCCTCCAGGCTTCAGTTTGCCTTCACTGTCTCTTCCTTCTGATTCTGTTCATAAGCTACTTGTCATAGCTGAATTGTGTTCCGCTAAGATCCATGTTGAAGCTCAGATCCCCAATGTGACTGTATTTGCAGATAACGCCTTTAGGGAGATAATGAGTTAAATGAAGCCACGAGGATGAGGCCCTAATCCAAAAGGACTAGTGTCCTTATAAGAAGAGGAAAAGTCACCAGATCTCCCTGTCTCCCTCTCTCTCTTTAAGTCTCCATGAACAGAGGCAAGGCTTTGGGAGGACACACCAAGAAGACATTGTCTATAGCCTTACTGGAAATCAACCCTGATGGCACTTTGATCTTGGACTTTCAAGGAACTTCCAGAACTGTGAGAAAATATATTTCTGTTGTTGAAGTTCCCCAGTTTGTGGTAGGTAGTTATGGTGGTCCTCCCAGTGACTGCACCCCCTAGAAGGGAGGCCTTTCCCGACCCAGCAGAGTGCTGCTGCTCCTCCTTCCTTCCACCCTTTGAGCTTCTCCTCCTTACTCTGTCTGTTCTTTACACTACTCTAGCCTCCTTTTCTTTCTTGTTTGTTGTTCTTCTAAGATGTGCATCTTAGACCCTCACAAAATTGTTGTTTGATGCTCAAGATTGAACTGGGGCAAAACTCAGCCCATGCTAACCTTGCTCCAAATTCCCCAGAGAACTGCCAGTGCTCAAGAAAGGAAGAAAATACTATCAAAAAGGGAGCTTTAGTCACAGTGGTGCCCTAACTTATACAACCTCACCTGCACAACACTTAGAACCAATCAGGGTTCTAATAAATATACTAGGGGTCAACTTTATGGCAGTCTTATTTTCCTCACATATCAATTCAAATTGGTGCAAAGGGACCCTGTTTCTTTCTATGTCTCTGTTTAGCATCCTTAGGCTGTGACTTTAGCCCTTCTGAATGACCCCTTGTGGTCACAAGATGGCTCCTGCTCGTCCAGCATTTCATCCCCTTTCCAGGCGAGATGACAGGAAGGGGAGAAGGCAAAGGCCAACAAAGTAGCTCTTTAAAAAAGCACTTTCCCACAAGCCCTATGTGGTGATTTCCACTTACATCTCATTGGTCAGAAATGTGTTACATGCCCTCCTCTAGCTGCAAATGATAGTAGGAAATGCATTAAAAAAAAAAAAAAAGCTGGGTATGGTAGAATAATGGAAACTGTGTAGGTATTCAACAGTGTGAGCCTCTTTCTTTTGCACAAGAAAAGCAATCTCCCCAGTATTTGGTCCCAAAAGAATATAGCCCCAACCCGATGTTCCATGTTCCTACTTTAACCCAGGTGGAGTTTGAGGTAGCAAGAACAGCAGGTACAGAATCCCCAAGTGGACAGTGAGAAAGAGCCATGGAACAGGAGCATGTGGGACAGAGAATAATTGCAGATGAGTCTTGTTTCGTTGTATTTTTAGGCGATTGCTCAAATTAGCATTGCCAAGCTTAGATTTCGAGAGGGTAGGGACTATGACTGCTTAATTTCTGTATATAAAACCCCGGCTGCCTGAACCCCATGCAGGCAGTTGCTAATAAATGCCTTTCAGAGAAACAATGATGAATGTGGGAAGCCACTCAGTCGCATTGTCCATTTTGATGAACGTGTGTTCATGACCCACATTTGGAAGTCTGGAAATAGCTGCCGGGTTCGTCCAAATTTGTGCTGGGTAATTGCATGCAGCAATACCGCAAATGGCTTCTCCTAAATCACGTTTAAAGCTTTCCAAAAAATGATAATGAAACAATGAATAATCCTTTTGTTCTCTCCAGAGATGCATCTAATACATGCGTTTTATTCCTAACCCTCCATGTAACTAACCATCTGTGCAGCCGGAACTGTTCCGCCTTGAAGGGAAGTGACAGGATCTGTTTAGCTTCTCTTGTGATCACCCTTCGTCCTTTCTTCTCTCTGCACCAGATGTAGCCTTTACGGCAAGCAGTGACATCACCAATGTCTGTGCGTGCTGCTAGATAGGGCCTGAGGTGCCCAGAGGGCTTTATGCTTGGTAAGTCAGGTAAATTTATTCAGGTTCCATCATTTAAATAAGCCTTGGAGGTAAATGTTTAGTCTATTTTGTAAAGGGCCCAGTCTTTGGGGTTCCTGCTCCCCTTCCCTTCCCTTCTCCATGGCATCTGGTGAGGGTACATGGGAGGTACTTAGGGCACCAGAGGGAAGACAGGCTGATCCTGCACTGAGGATGACTCAGTGCAGCTGGTCTTTGCCATGGTGGGAGCTGTCCTGGGACAGTGATGGCTGAGATGTGACTGCTCCAGTCCTGGCTCTTCTCTGGGGTTTGTGGCTGAAACCTGGGGCCTAGTCACTCGTGCACATACTTGCTTTTGGCTTGGGCAGGCCTTGAGAACCTGCCCTGGGTGATGCTAACGCCACCTGCCCTGGGCAGCCTGCCTTCGCCATGCCCATCCCGTTGCTTTCTTCATAGCATGTACTCTTGTGCCCCTCTACCTGGCTCTTGACTGACCGGCTTTCTCTACTAAAACGTTAAGTCCCTTTCCAGATTACTTACTCAGGGGTCTCCCATCCCCTGGGATTGTGAATGGTTACAGCCTTCTCTAGTTCTGTCTGTGTCTCTATCTACCCAGTTCCAGGCCCAGACCCAGATGTGTGCCAGTCTGTATCGATTAAGATCATGGACTCTAAAATCTTCCTTCCTGTGTTCAAATCCTTGTTTTGTTACTCTTAGCTGTGCACATCTGGCAAGTTACTCAGCCCACCGATGCCTCCCTCTCCTAATTTGTAAAATGGGGAGGATAATAGTAGCATACTATATCTATACTACATATGCTACAATGGTAACATTGTGAGAAACACATGAGTTCCTAAATGGAGGGCCTGACACACAGAAGGCACCAAGGAAGTATTTGCGGCTGTTTTACCAACTGCCTTTCCTATTAGGACGTAAAGTCCGGGCAGGCCAGAGCCTTGCCTGTCGTTTTTATCTCTCTGTCTCTAGATCCCCATGCAACAGAGAGGCACTTAATTACCTTTCTTTGGATGAATGAATAAACGAACATATCAAGAAACAAAAAAGAGAAGGCGCCTGGGTGGCTCAGTGTGTTGAAGCCTCTGCCTTAGGCTCCGGTCACGATCTCAGGGTCCTGGGATCCAGCTCCGTGTCGGGCTCTCTGCTCAGCAGGGGGTCTGCATCCTCCTCTCTCTCTGCTTGCCTCTCTGCCTACTTGTGATCTCTGTCTGTCAAATACGTAAATAAAATCTTAAAAAAAAAAAAAGAAACAAAAAAGAGAAAAACACAATATATTCCCCAAAATATTACCACCCTATGACACTCCCTCCGTTAAGATATATGTCACCCTCAAGATTAGTTACCCTGCTTACGGTTCTCCTAGGAAGGTAAGAACTAGGTTTTAGAGGTTAATGAATTTTTCTATCTCCAAATTACCCTTCCCTGGGGCTTGCTGGGGTCGGGGAAGTCCCACCCCCTGCTGCTGAGCCCTACTCTTTCTGTTACAGCATTTCTCAGCTTTTAGTGCCCACAGTTCTTGGTCATGCCACTTGGAAGAATGAAGAGGTAGACCAGATGAAGGGTGGTGGGCAGCAGAGCAAAGTTTATTGAGTGATAATACAAAGCTCTCAGAGAGGCAGGGGCTCCAGAGAGGCAGGGGACCTCTTAAGAGGGCTACCGTTGGAGTTTCTAAGTTTAGGGGTTTCTATGAGCTCCTTTGCGGAACTATCTTAAGCAGTCAGGGTGTGCTGAGTTTTGCCAATCAGGGCTTTGGTCACGTATCTGTCTACCTATTAGGCTAATGTCTATGTGCTGGTGGTCTTTTTTGCTGACATCTGGAGGCTGATGTCTTAACTGCCCTTTGTCCCAGATAGGGACAAATGCTTTGTGGTTGTCTTATTTTAGGACGTTTTGCAGAAGTCATTTCTGCAAAGGCTGCAGAACAGAATGCTAGTGCGGGCTTGTTTAAGCTGCAAAACAGGATGTCAGTGTTCTTTGATCTTAGCTGTCCTGACTCCATGTTCTCTTGTTGGGCACCCTGGCCCTGACTACCTCACGGTCCAACTAACTCCTGACATTTCCTCACACAGCGTGAACACTGTTCTGTCCTACTGCGAGGGAGGTGGGTGTGTAGTGCTCAGAGTGTCACATTTTGCTCATGCATATCTGTGCCTGTGTATTAGGGAGGAAAGGCAGAGTACAACGAGCAGCTCTCACTGCTTATCAGCAGCCATTTTCCCAACCATGCCATCTTTCCCCCTGCCATGGTCTCTAGCTGCTTTCTGGGTCTTCTGGGTCCAGCTAGAGAGAGATTTGGTTCTGGGCGAGCTAGCTCTCCCCCTGGGCTCAGTGGCACCGACCTCTGTGCCCTCAGAACATCCTAGCTACTGCATTATGGGCTGGAGGCTTTGTTCCAAATATGCCCAGGTCACCCCATTAGTGGCAAGAGTTGCTGCTTATGGAAATGAGCTTCCTTTTTGCTAAAAGGCTCAGAATCCAAAGCAATCACTGAATTTGAACCAAATTTGAACTGTGACTAATCCTTTAATCACCTCAGTCTTCTTTGTGCGGGCTTTCCTCGGGCTGCTTCCTCAGGGCCTGGCACACCCCTCTGTACGACTTTGTTCTCGATGACTTGGATGTAATTTTTGGGCTCCTGGGTGGCACAGGCAGTTGGGTGTCAGACTTGGTTTTGGCTCAGGACATGATTTTGAAGCAGGAGAGCTGGGTTCTTGTCTCATGGAGTTGGAGAATGAATCTTCCGGACAAAGGAGAGTGAGTAAAGCCATTGGATTTTTTTTTTAAAAAGATTTATTTATTTATTTATTTGACAGAGAGAGATCACAAGTAAGCAGAGAGGCAGGCAAAGAGAGAGAGGGAGGGAAGCAGGCTTCCTGCTGAGCAGAGAGCCCGATATGGGACTCGATCGCAGGACCCTGAGATCATGACCTGAGCCGAAGGCAGCGGCTTAACCCACTGAGCCACCCAGGCGCCCCACCATTGGATTTTTATTAAGCAAGAATACAGAAAGAAAAGCTCTCAGGAGTGAGAGGGGTCCCAATAGGGTTGCTACGGAGGGCTTTTAGGGTTGGTCTTTTATTGAAAGCTAACCAGGGAACTTAAATCTTTTTAATTTGTCGACTGACATCAGCTTTGTGTAAGCAGGACTGGTGATAACATCTTTAATGGCTTGCTTCTTTTTAGGGTCTGCTTATGTTCTGTTGACCACAGAAGACTGTCATAAATAAGAATCACCCCCACCCCACCCAGACACCTAGGGGCAGGGTGGTCTGGTGTGTTCTCTTATCTCTGGTTTCCTTACACCTCTGCATTTTTGGGATTTCTGTGAGCCTGAACACATAGCCCTCTATCTGTCTCTCCCTACCTAGCTCTGCCTGTCCCGTACTCAATTTCAGGGTCGTGAAATCCAGCCCAACATGGGGCTCCACGTGCAGACACTGAGCTCAATGTGGCATCTGCTTAAGACTCTCTTTCTTCTGCACCCCCCCCAAAATAAGTAAATAAATAAATTCAAAGTTTAAAAATTAAAGTAGGAGTTTGTAATCAGCCCATAGGGCAGAGAAGTCAGGGGAGGGTTTGACTATTGATCCCACCTGAGTGAAGTGTTAGGCTCTACCTCTTTGGGTATTAAGGGTCCTGATTCTGTTCAGGAGTGAACCTGGGGCACCAATGATGTGTTCCCATGTGAAAATTTGGAATGGCTCAGCAAATTATTGAGGGGTAAGTGGATTTTCTTCTGCTGGGAAAACCACGGGCATCCATCAAGCCCCTGTTGACAGAAGGCTCTCACCCCCACAGCAAAGAAAAGAATGATTACATTGATTTTTCCATCTTATCCTCCCAAGGGCATAGGCTGATCTGTAGATGCTGGCTTGGTGTTTAGGTTCATGTGGCCAGAGGTAGGGAGCGCCTCTTCTCCTTGCCAGATTTTTTTTTTTTAATTATTCATTAATTGGTTCTTTTTAAAAGGCAGTAAAGAGAGGGATTCTCTCTGGGAGAGAATAAATTTCAACTTTTAAAAAAATTTCCACAAGTGGCCTCATGAATTAAAATTTTCTGCAATTAAAAAAGTGGTTATTTTTTTCCCCTGAAGGATTATACATACTTCCTACTGTGAACTATTTCCATTAGAAATCAGAGTGATGGTTATTTAATAAGATGTTAACCACACTGATTCTTTGCCCTTTGCTGAGGTCACTTTTGTTTCAAAAGTCTGGACAGTGGAGAATCGCTGCTCTCCATCAGATCCCTTTCTCAGGAGCAGCAAACAGAGGATCTTCCATGGGGGAGGTCTGTGGATGTGATTTGGCCACTGTTTCCAAAAGGACGAGGTGACCCAACCTTCTCTTTTAAAACCCAAGTTACTGTCTGCAGTGACATCTAATTTCAGCTTTTCTTTCTTCATCTGAGGTCCTGAAAGGGGAACTTCTACCTTCCAGTGGAAACATAACCCTGTAGCAAGCTTACAAAATTCCTTAGAAGAGAGCAAAGGGTGTAAGAGATATGGCAGAACTTTTAACCTTTTTGTTTCTTTCTCTTACCATTTTCATTAGGAAAAGAAAATCATAGGAATTCTGGTGGTCAGTATCCCCTGATGTGTACTGTATGCTTTAGAAAAGTAAGTACAATCAGAGACATTGGGGGACGGAGTTCGTATTTTAGATAGAATGGTCAACTATGAGAGGCTGATATTCCTGAGGAGATGTGAAGGTAGTGAGGGGCTGAGCCATGGGAAACCAGCCAGAGGCAATGTAAATGCAAAGGCCCTGAGGTGAGAAGGTGGAAGCATGATGATCTCCTGATATGACTCCCCCAACCTGGAGCCTTGGAGCAGGCCCTCTTCTCTCCAAAGCAGGGTTCTAGGCCCCCATCTCTGACCTCCTTTCCTACTCCCATGTACTCCCCCAGATCTTCGGGAAGCAGGGGCCTCTTCCTCCTTTTCTCTCTCCCAGATGCCACTGCTTTGGTGTGAGCTCTGTACCTTGCTTCCCCCCTCCTCCCCACCCCTGAAACTTTAATTCATAAGGCCACTGATGGACATTTTTTTAAAAGATGAAATTGTTTCCATGTCTTTTCATTTCAGCTGTAACAATCCTGCTTCTCTTTGAGGCAGTGTGGATGCCTCTGCCTCACTCTCTGTAGCCACATACAAGGGAGAGGGTGGGAGAGGGGGTCACAGAGAATAACAGCACATTGTCTTGGCTATTCCTGGCCCCCAGCCTGTTGCTGGAGAGGTGCTCTGTGTACCTTTAATTGGACAAGTCTGCCTTCAGATTTGTCCCATGACTTGCCAATTTTCTAGTGACTTGCCTTTGTTCCTAGTCCTCATCTTCCATTGATTTATCTGCGGAATATGTCACAATGGGCCACATAATGCCACCGGAAACAGACTACCCCATGAATAACTCACTCATTATTTCCAAGTGCTTGCACTGAATGCCAGCCACGGAGAGGTGCCACAGTGGGGGTAGAGGCATCATGGAGAGGTGCCTTGGGGGTGCCGAGGGTGCTATGGGAGTGTGCAGAAGGGGCTCCTCGTCTGACCTGGGGCTGGAGCTGGAAGGACTTCCCTGGACGTCTGAGTGTGAGCTTGCTGACTCTACTTTCACACTGCGCTGGTCTTTGTCCTGCCTGACTTTCGGCGCCACCTGCCTGCCTCTGCCATCTTGTCCTACTCTCTTGATCAGGCACTTTTCCCAACTGCTTTTCTGGGCACATTAGCTCTCCATCTTGTCTCCCTCACAGGTTTTCTCTTTTCTTAGACTTCTACCATAGATAAATCCCACATCCCTGTCTTCAGCCTCTTCGGCCCTTGACTCACTTGCTCTTTCCAGCTCCTTACTTTTGGACTTCTTGGAATTGCCTTATCTCTGATATAGTTCAGCCTCATTTGTGAAGCAACCTTGTCTAAAGTTTCCCTCCTACTTTCAAAGTGCTGTTGAGAGAGACAGACTGCATAGCATTGAGCATCCCTGCATGTTCTGAGTACTCCAAGAATGCATGGCCTGGATGGCTCTTCACCCCAGCCATTCAGGGCTATGTTTATAGCGAGGAGCCTTGAGGGAGGATGTAATGCCCCCTCCCAGATGAAGACCAGGCTTGCTTCTGCTCATGTAATAACAGTGATTTCCCCAGCTCAGCCTCCCTCTCCCATAATATGTACAGGCATCCTAGATGGGTCTATTGTGTCATCAGTTTGAAGTTTGGGGGGCATAGGGAACCCCTGCAAACCAACACAAGGCTCTGGCTACTTATTTTGCCACATATAATAAATAACACTTTGGTTTCTGACCCAAGGGTCTCCTGACTTTTTGCCAGCATTCATGAAAGACTAACTTCAGAACTAATTTCAGAACCTGCATAGTTCTTAGCAAGTGTCCTCTCCAGGACACTAACTCCAGAGGACCATTTGGTATTGCTAGGCAACCAAGTTGCTTCTTAGGCTCTGAGTGGCTCTTGAGCACTGGTTTTTCTCCATTATGCCCTTTCCCACCATCATGGATCTGCTGCAGCTCTCCTCTGGGCTTACGATGAGTGTTCCCCACTCAGTTCTTGTCCTGGCATTCTGTCCCTTCTTGTTATTCCTGTGTGGTACACCTTCTGCCCATGATTAATGACTGGATTAGAAAACAGAAGGGCCCAGAAAGTCATTCTGTTTTAAATGAAAAATAAGGTGACTTAGGATGCAGCTCTGTTTGACACTCAGAGATTGAATCAGCCATGAGAGAATTCCTTCTCACTGTAGACAAAGGCTTATGATGTAGGCTATAAGTAATAGTTGCACTTGCCAAACCTTTTATCTGCACAGTGGGTTGGACTTAAGTAAGTAGGGTCCCATCTCTTATCTCATCTTGCCCTCAAGATAATTGGGACGTAACTGGGGGCAGGTAATCCCAATGTTGCAGATAAGAGAGCCAAGACCCGAGGATTAAGGGACCCGCTCAAGGTCAAACCACTAGGACTAGGATGAGAGCTGGGTGCTCCTCCTTGGCTGGCTGGGCCTTTCCCACTGAATCTTTATCATGGTTACATAGGGTATATAGATCACTCTTAACCATGGAGCCAAGGACTGCACACACTCAGATGGACACTATTAATTTTTAGTAATTTTATCTGAAATATTTAGCCTTCCTAGAAACAAGTAAAATAAATTATTAAAATGCTACTATGCCTCTATAAAAAGGAAAGTTATTTGTGTACCAATATGCAATGATCACTATGAAACATTCTTTTTTTTAAAAGACATTTATTCAGCCTCATGATCAGACTATTATATTTAGCAATCAACAGCATGGGTGCAAAAAAAAAAAAAAACCTACCTTAAAACCCTTTGTTGGAATGTTCTACACTTTGCACAGAACAGAAACCAGGATAACCTGTTATACAATTAGTCACAAATCCAGTCCTCGAGGTTTTTGCCTGTACACATCAGTATTGTCTGAAACATGTCTTCTTTGCAGCAGTGAGGCCTGGCTGGCACTGTGCTTGGCTGAGGTCACAAATCTGCTGTAACCTGGAGCTTCCTTGTCACTCTGTGGCTCTCCTCTCCTGCTCAGCTTTGCTTCCTGACAACAATGAAAACATATCACTGCTGTCACTATTGCTTTGCTGGAACTGCCTGAGCCATCCTGGTTCCATGGTGTGACAAGGTATTGGCCTCCACCACCACAGGGGCCCAAGCTCCTGCCTCCAAACTTTCCTCCTCTCATGGGTCCAAAATTTGAAGTTTGATAGTTGTAACTGCCAAAGTCATGACAGCTTCCGCCACCTCCAGAGTTGCTTCCATCATTACCAAATCCGTGGTAGCCATCCCCACGGCTGCCATAGCCACCACTGCCTTACCCAGGGCCACCCCGCCCACTGAAGTATCCTCCATGACCAAAGTCGTCATTCCCACCAAAAACCATCTGCAGATATGTCTCAAAATTTCCACAACCACTTCGACCTCTTTGGCTGTATGAAGCACTAGCCATCTCTTGTGTAAATAGGGCTTTCCTTACTTCACAGTTGTGACCACTCACAGTATGGTGTTTTGTTTTTGTTTTTGTTTTTGTTTTTTGAGAGAGAGAGAGAGGGAGAGAGAGCGCTCAGGAGTGGGGAGGGGGAAGGGCAGAGGGAAACACAGATTCTTAAGCAGGCTCTACACTCAGGGTGGAGACCTATGAGATCCTGAGATCATGACCTGAGCCAAAAACCAAGAGTCCGCAGCTCTACTGACTGAGCCGCCCAGGTATTTTTGAATGACAGTCTTGTCTACAGAGTCATGGTCATCAAGTGTTACAAAAGTAAAGCCTCTCTTCTTGCCATTGCGTCTGTCAGTCATGATCTCAATCACTTCCATTTTCCCATACTGTTCAAAATCATCTCTTAGGTAGTGGTCTTCTGTGTCTTTCATGCCACCAACAAAAATCTTTTTCACAGTTAAGTGGGCACCAGGTCTTTGAGAATCTTCACTTGAGACAGCCCTCTTTGGTTCCACAACTCTTCCATCCACGTTGTGTGGCCTTGCATTCATGGCTGCATCCACCTCCTCCACAGGGGCATAGGTGATGAACCCAAAGCCTCTGGCGCGCTTGGTGTTTGGATCTCTCATTACCACACAGTCCATAAATGTTCCCCATTGCTCAGAATGGCTCCTCAGACTCTCTTCGGTTGTTTCAAAGCTCAGACCTCTGATAAAGAGCTTCCGCATCTGTTCAGGCTCTTTGGGAGACTCTGACTTAGACATGATAGCAGTGGGAGCGGAGACTTTAACCATGCTTACTTGGCAGCGTCCACAGACAGAAGGGAGTCATCTAACGAACGTATCTCAGAAATATTCTTAATGCTTCTCATTTTGACATAATTTAAGACTATAAAAAGTTTCAAAAATTGTTCAGAAAGTTCCTGTGTGCTTGGAACTCTCTCTTCACCCAGTTTCCCCAATGGTAGCATTATACATAACTGTAAATGATAGCTTTATATAAATTGACATTGGGACGATACTATCAATTCATATAGATACTTCATTTGGATCTCTAAGAAATAGTTTTAAATATCTGAGATAGTGAGTGTATAGCATGCATTCTGTTTATTTTAAAAGAGAGGGGAAGGATGTGTATGTATTTATTTGCTTCCAAGTACCTAGAATATCTCTTAAGGGTTATATGTAAAATCAGACATATTGTGTTGCCTCCAGGAGGAACTGGGTAGGTAGTAAGGTGCCCCAAAAGTAGAGGATTTGAATGTGTGTTCTTTGATACCAATCCATCTATTTTTAAAAAGGAATTGAGAAATCTTTTTGTGTATTTATACAAAATAATCTTTAAGTTACATTTTTAAATGAAAAACACAAGGTAGGGATGCCTGGGTGGCTCAGTCAGTTAAGTGTCTGCCTTTAGCTCAGGCCATGGTCCCAGGGTCCTGAGATCGAGTCCCACATTGGGCTCCTTGCTCAGCGGGGAGCCTGCTTCTCCCTCCACCTGCTGCTGTCCCTGCTTATACTCTCTCTCTATCTCTGACAAATAAATAGATAAAATACTTACCAAAAAAAAGGAAAAACACAAGGTAGATAAATGTGTATGCATCCCATCTACAAAAAAGTGGAGGGAAGGAGCTGTGTGTCTTTGCCTCCAAGTGCACAGATTTCTCTGGAAGGATATATATGAAACTGGTATAACATTGGTTTGCCTCCAGGGATTAAAATGGGCAGACAGAAGTGGGAGGGAGACCTTTTGTACCTTCAAATTTGTACCTTTTAAATTTAGACTGTGTGAATTTATTTCCTTTGTGACAAAATAAAGGAAATTGAAAAAAAAATAAACCCTAAAAATAAAATGGTTTTACCTTGTAATTTTTTTCCCCTCTATAATGCTTAGCAGCTTTTCAGCTACTCTTTGGCTAAAATCCAAATTTCTTAACTTGACATTTAGGTTCTTTATATAACTTGGTCTCATTATTTCCTGCCTAGAGCTTTCTGTTTCACCTACTGTGTTTCATTTTCTCTCCTCATAATCATGCAATTTCTGGTATTTCTTTATTCTTCTCTTCCTGCTCCCCAGCCATCAGAAATCAGCTCAGGCTCATTTCTGGTACATTGTCCCCAAACAGTCCAGCCCTCTGGGATTTCTCTCTTCCAAATTCCTATAACAATGTTTTGTCTTCCCTACACATTTTCCTTTTTTTTTTTTTTTAAGATTTTATTTATTTATTTGACAGAGAGAAAGACAGCAAGAGAGGGAGCACAAGCAGGGGGAGTGGGAGAGGGAGAAGCAGGCTTCCCACAGAGCAGGGAGCCCTATGTGGGGCTCGATCCCAGGACCCTGGGATCATGACCTGAGCCCAAGGCAGATGCTTAACAATTGAGCCACCCAGGTGCCCCCACATTTTGCTTTTATTATTTTTTTTTTTTAAAGATTTTATTTATTTATTTGACAGACAGATCACAAGTAGGCAGAGAGGCAGGCAGAGGAGAAGGGAGGAAGCAGGCTCCCTGCTGAGCAGAGAGCCCGATGCGGGGCTCGATCCCAGGACGCTGGGATCATGACCTGAGCCGAAGGCAGCGGCTTTAACCCACTGAGCCACCCAGGCGCCCCCCACATTTTGCTTTTAACCCATACTCTCTTGTCTTATCAAGAGGATGCATACTCCATTTGCAAAGAAGATTACGAAGTCTTTGAGGACAGTGGCTAAGTATGTAAGTTTTCTGTAATCTCCTTTTCCAGGCAGAGTCTTACACTAAGGTGATGGCCCAGTGATGCTTTTTTTTTTTTTAATTCTGTTTTTTTTTTTTTTTAAGATTTATGTATTTATTTTAGGGAGAGAGAGAGAGAGGACGCACGAAGTGGGGGGCAGAGGGAGAGGGAGAGAGAGAATCTCAAGCAGACTCCGTACTGACCATGGAGCCCATTGCAGGGGCTGGATCTCACAACCCTGAGATTATGACCTGAGCTGAAATCAAGAGTAGGTGACTTAACTGACTGAGCCACCCAGGTGCCCCAAATATGGATATATTTTTAAATATAACGTTTCTGGAAGACAAGATACATGATAAAAAATGGTTTGTTTTTTTTTTTTCATTTTGGCTCATATATTTGGCTGCATTTTGGAAAACAGGCCCTATTTTCCTGGTAACCATGGTGAATTAATTAGCTTTTCTGATATGTTGTCAACTGGCTCTTGAGGTTCTCATTTTGAGGAAGTGACAGAGTTGGATTCAAATCCTGGCAGGTCACAGCTTGGAGCTGCGTGACTTCTTGCCTACATTCTTCTCTTCATAGCAAGAGATGTTTGTTAGCTTCCCTCCATTACAAAGTACTGTATTTAGATTTAATGGAGATGCAGTGTACAACATATTCCTCCAGGAATTTGCGCTCTACGGCGTGTTGCATCCGTGTGTCCCTTGCCCACTTTAGGGCTGCCCATGTTGTAGGTGCAGCCAGTTCTCAGGAGACTCCTCATAGGTAGCCTAAGAATTGGAGAAAAAAGCTTCTAGAGAAGATGGATCTTTGAATCTGAAGCCAGTAAGAATGAGGAAGCAAACAACAAACAAACAGTAATAGCTTATTTTTTATTTTATTTTTAAATTTTTTATTCTTATTCATTTGACACAGAGAGAGAGAGAGAGAGAGAGCGCGCGCACAAGTAGGCAGAGCAGCAGGCAGAGGCAGAGGGCGAAGCAGAGTCCCTGCTGAGCAGGGAGCCTGATGCCGGGCTCGATCCCAGGACCCTGGGATCATGATTTGAGCCAAAGGCAGATGTTTAACCAACTGAGCCGCCCAGCCTCCTCAATAGCTTATTTTTTAATGAAATCTTCACTAGACACTGTATTTCAGCCATCTCATCTCTCATATTATCTTTGCAATAACTGACTAAGGTGGGCACTCTTGCGACCCTCTTTTGCAGATGAGATAAGAGACAAGAGGTGATCACACAGCCAGGGGACAGAGCCAGGATTCAAGTGCAGAGCTGTGGTCCCTGGGTCCTTATATTTAATCTTGACTCAATGTTATTCTTTTTCCAAAAATTAGCCACATGGACAAGTAACTTGTTAATATTTTCATCTTAGTCTAACTAGATCATAAAGTCTTAAGTGGAGGGCTGTACCTTATTTTCCTGTTTCTCCACACATAATTATCCGTAGCAGGGGTTACTGTACACTGTCTGTACTCAATATGCCAGAAAAATATATGGAAAATATATAAAAAACAATTATGGCTTATAAATTTGATGTGAATAAGACTTTGATATTAGGATTTGAAATTCCACAAACCAACTATGTACCAGGCAGTATGGGAGGGGGAGTTTTGCAAGACTACAAAGGAAGTCTGTGAAATGTCTGGCACAGGGAGGAACCCAATACATGGTACTTAATTAATACATTTATACTATCTGATTTAATTTTTCTCATACACAACCCAATTAGGTAGTGTATTAATCTGTTCAGGCTGCCATACCAACAGCACAGACTGGGCAGCTAAAACAACAGAAATTTATTTTCTCATAGTTCTGGAGGCTCCACATCCCAGATCAAGGGGCAAATAGGCAAGGCCTTTCTTCCTGGTTTACCAATAGCTTCTTTCTCTCTATGTCCTCACGTGGCCTTTCCACTACACTTGCACATGGAGAGAGCGCTCTGGCATCTTTTTCTCTTAGAAGGACACCAGCCCTATCAGACGAGGAGCCCATACTTTAATTACATCGTTAAAGGCCTTACCTCCAAACCCCTTCACTAGGGCTGAGGCTTCAACATAGGAATTTGCGGGGGGGTGGGGATAAAATTCGGTCCATAATGATAATTACTCTTCCCATTTTTACTAATGTGGAGATAGATATTCAAAGGAATGGTCCTGTTCTTCTAGAAAGCCTGGTTGTGCTGTCTGATGTTTTTTGATGACCCATATTTCCATAGGTTTATCCATCCTTGCAACCAAAAAATTCTTAACCAACTAATCCTTTTTAGAGGTTTTTTGTTTGTTTCCCCTTAAGAAAAGTCAGTAGAATCTTTTCTTTGGATGGCACTGGTGAAACCCTGACAGTTTTCTCCCCTTATTTTCTTACCTTTATAGCTTCTCCTCTCTTCTGTTATTTTATAATTAGCTGAGGCCACAGGGTTACAATGTAATTGATTAGTTCCATTTTCCTCTACATCATAGAACAGGAACCATGACATACATAGCCAGGTTTACCAACTTTGAAGCGAAGCTGGGAATGGAAGGTTGTTTGGCATACAACAAACTCTAGGTGGCATTATCTTGTTTCCCTCTCACCAGAAATCATGTTCTTCTTAAACCAAGGGCTGTGATATTGTTATAATTCAACATTCTCTACTTCATGGCTTGTCATGCCTTCTGCTTCATGTAATCCATTCTCTCTGTCTTACCAGCTTCAGTGAGAATATTATTTCTTTCTGTCTGAGTCAAATCTCACTTAGAGAGGATCTGATCTGGTTCAGCCAGTCAGCATTCCTTTAGGATACTGGTCATCCCTTTAGGTTTTGGTCTAATCATATGTGTTGCTCCAGTACAATGGAAAGAATTCTTTCATCTGTCACAGCTTGATGAAAATATTCTTTGGGAATATACAATGGCTCTTCCTTCTAGTATTGTATTTATGTCTCTTCTATAAGGCAGTCCAGTGTGTGGTTGACATTCACGTTCTGGATTTAGAGTGTCTGGGTTCAGATCCTACTTCTTCCACTTACCAGCTATCTGGACTTGGGGAAATTTACTTCACTTCCCTCTACCTCAGTTGCCTCATCTATAAAATGAGAATGAAAATACAGCCTCATAGAGCTGTAAGGATTCAATTAATAAGACATGTGAGCACTTAGCACAGTGCATGTGTATAGTAAGTGCCTGGTAAGTATTAGTTATCATTCTTTTTTAAGTAAGCACCACACCCAGCGTAGAGCTCATCGTGGGACTTGAAACTCATGACCCTGAGATTGAAACCTGAGCTGAGATCAAGAGTCAGATGCTTAACCAACTGAGCTACCCAAGTGCCCAAGTTATCACTTCTAATTGATTGTCTGAGTATTCTTGCTCACTAGCAAGGAGAATGTGAGTTCTTTTGTTAAGGATATCTCTAATTGTAAATTTACAAATAAGCCTTTTAGATACGTGCTCTGTGGTGATCAAGCAGCGTGATTAACTAAGACTTTTAGTTCCTGATGAAATTAATTCACCAATTCTACAAGTGTTTATAAATACAGTCATTGGGAATATAAGATTAATGAGACAGAGTTTCTGCCTGTAATCTACTTGGGGAGATAGGCATTTAAATAATAATAAATCAACTCAAAAGTGGCAGCACAGAGAAACAGAGTGTTCAACTTGCCCTAGACAGGAGCAGGAGCAAGTCAAAGATTACATCTTGGAGGAGATACTTGACTGGCTTTTAAATAAGAAAAGGGTGTGGGAAAGCATGTCTGGCAGAGGTAACAGCAGAAATGAGAGATAATATGATACTTTTAAGGACCATATACCCTGTGCAATGGATCTTTAATCTTTTAGCCTAAATGCAGTGGGGAGTCCTTGGGGGGCTTTATTTTGTTTTAAAATATACCTTTATTGGTTTTTTTTTATAAAGTTGTATGTACACATTATGAAGAGCAATTAACACATAAAGAGATATATACATGGAAACTGCAGATTTCCAATAATTCCTTCCCTGTCCCCTCAAATAATTATACTACAAAGAGTTTGGAATATATTTTTCTATTTTTCTTTCCCTCTATGCACATTATAAAAAATAGATGGTGACTGTTATTATAATAGGAGAGAAATCTCTTATGTGTGCTTTTTATATATCTTTTAATGATTTAGTACTGAAGTTCTGCAGCAGGATATTAAGTTTGGAGGGCAAACTGGAGGGGTCAAGGCTAAAGAAAAGGAGTCAATCTCTCCCTCAATAGATAGAGTTTCTGGACCTGTAAACACTCATCAAAGCCAGCTAAGTTCCATGCTCTCTATGAAGTTTTTTCTGATCATCTCAGCTCACAGTGCTCTCTCTCCCCTCCCCAGATTCATCTGCTTTCCCATCATATGTTGTGTACGACTTTATTATGGAACTTAGAACAGTCACATTGCATTGGAATCATATTTACTCTTGACTTTTCCACTCAAACATGAAATTCTTAAGTGCAATGCCTTTAAACAAAATCTTATATCTCTAGTTCCTAGCATATAGTAAGACTCAATGTATGTTTGATGAAGGTAAATGACTGGTTTTGTTCAGCTCAACTGACAGAAATGTATCCTTACTATGTATCAGGCATTTGGATAAAAAGATTAGAAACAGTTTCCGTAACTGTAAAATGTATGTATGTATATATTGTAGTTCTCATTTTATAGATACAGGAGTCATAGGTTATCATCATGAAGATGAAATCAAGTACAGGAATAGCCATAAAGCCAGGGAAATTTTCAGGTGCCACTGGGCACCTTACGAATTTGACAGAAAATGTTATAACATATCTTGGGGGATAATCCAAGAAAAGCTTCAGGGACAAGGCCTTAGAAATCTCTTACAGCCTTAGAAATCAACAAGTCCTATCTAGGATTAACAGCTCAAATAACAACAGTGGCCAGTCAGTTACTGAATCACATTTCAATGGCCAGGTCCTATCCCTAAATAATCAGAATTTCTAGGAGTTTGTCCCAGCCCTATTATGTCTTTAAATCTCCTCAGGTGAGTCTAATGTGAAGCCAGGGGTGAGAACCCCTGCAATTCTAAACCAATGAGGACAAGATGGTTGAGCAGGTTTGTCATTTCCCACTTACTCCTTTTGATTGTTGCAGTGGGCTCCCCCAGCTTCTTTGTGAAAGTGCAGATTTTATGTGCAGTTTCTCAAACTTTAAAATGTTGTCTAGTAATTTATAATGTTTAAACAAAAAAAATGAGAAAAACAACCAAACAGCGCGGGAGTCAAAGAAAACATGGATAGGGGCCCTACTGGACACCAGTTCGTAACCTTCCTTGCAGTTCAGCATTCGCCTGAAAAAACTGATACTGAGAGAGGTTAAGTAACTTGTCCAAGACTACACAGCAAGACAGCGTAGAATCAGGACTAAAATATACTCCTGCATCAGGCGAGGAACACTGGGAGGTGCACTTTAACAAACTGGTAAGACTGTGGGAGGAGAAAGGGCGTTTCAGGCTGAGGGAAGCTCAAGAACATTGCCTTTGGTATCCCACAGTCATCAAAAACGGGATTCCTAAAACGTAAGGAAAGTAAGGACTAGACTCTGAGCCGGGAGAACCAGACACGCATGCGCCATCCGTAGGTGGCGCCGTAGAGGGGAGAGGCCGGTCAGGACCGGCGGTGAATTACGACCTCTGCTGGCGATGCTCACGACTCCTGCCGTAAATGCCGTGTTCGGCGCGTGCGCATCTTCTTTCTTTTTCGGATTCCCTACGCTGCAGCTGGTGCTGAGGGTCCTCGCTACGCCGCCCCGGCTGTCGCCATGGTGAAGTTGAGCAAAGAGGCCAAGCAGAGGCTGCAGCAGCTTTTTAAGGGCGGCCAGTTTGCTATCCGCTGGGGCTTTATTCCTCTCGTGATTTACCTGGGTCAGTAGGAGAAGAACCTGAGAGGAGCGGGGAGGGTGTGCGGAGGCCTCGTCTCCCATTTTTGGCTTTCTAGGGCGGGAGAGCTAGACCTGACCACGCCGTGCACGTCCTTTGATGTTGTTTAGTCAGTGGGGTCGGTCTAACCCGAGTTAGAGCTCTTGGTCTTTTATTTACTGTTTTTTATGGTCTTTAACAAGTCACGTAATCCCGTTCTGTTTTTCCATCTTTAAAAATGGAGGTGACCTTTGACGATTGTTGGGAGAGTTAGACATGATGTATTTGAAAGCGACTCATTCACTCTGTCACTAGGTGGGTTTTCGGGTATATTTGTCCTCACCTTTTCAGGTGGTCCTAAGTGGAAAGAGGCCTGTAGATCTCTTGAGTATGCCACTGCCTTGAAGTATGATTTTGACATTAGTTTTTGCATTTTTCTGCTTCTCCAGCTTGTACGATGAAGGGTTTGAATGATTTTTGTTATAGATCCCATTTTATAGGTGAGGAAAATCCAGTCATAGAGAAATATTGTTCATTGCTGAAGGCCACACAGCTGTTAAGTGGGGAGCTTTGAACTCAAGTAAGGGTCCCTACTCTTAAGCACTATGCCATGCCCTACCGCAAATATTTTTAAGTGTTCTGGCAGATATTTTCAACTAAGCCTGCACATTGGAACTTTATCGCATTCCTTGCCAGAGTAGTTTTTTCGTTGTAATTTTTTTAAGTTGAAGTATAGTTGACACAGTGTTTTAGGTGTACAGTGGAAAGGGAAAATACCAGCTCTGTCATTTGGGCATCAAGTTTGAAATTTCCTAAAACTCAGTTTCATGCTTTAAAACTCTTTGATTTTAACAAGGTGCTGCTTCCTATTTATTTTAGGTGTCATGCATCGGTTCAAGATAAAGTATAGTCCCTCTTAGTCTTGACAGAGCCTTTGATTTTGCTGGATGTTTTCTAGGTCGCTGTGGCTCCGATTTCCCCATGAAATGCAAGCCACTTGGTAACCTGGGGATACTTGAGTATAAGGACTTAAAAGATCTTTTTTCCTATCTCTTTCATACGCTTTAT
Source organism: Martes martes (assembly GCF_963455335.1). Classification (NCBI taxonomy): domain Eukaryota; kingdom Metazoa; phylum Chordata; class Mammalia; order Carnivora; family Mustelidae; genus Martes; species Martes martes. The sequence continues at coordinate 56,079,793 of NC_137899.1, read as the reverse complement.
TAATTTTTTTTAAAGCATATTCTCCCAGATTTTAGTAATCTTGTGTAGGTGTCCAAGATTAGAACACATAATTATGGTACCCTGCTCTTATAGGCTCTGTTTCCCCTTCTCCTTCTCCCCTCCCCCAAGCTTTCACATAATGGTAGAAGGGCCTGTTCTAGCTAGTGAAACACCAGGTCTACTTCTCCTTTGAGCCAAGAAAGGTAACCGACTTTGATCCTGCCCCGTCTTTGTGCTTCCTTTTTACACTGTTGTGTGTGTGGGGAGGGGAAGAGGTATTTTTTTAGTCTAATTTTGCCTTTTTGGTCCCTTTGGTTTCTTTGCTGCTCTATAATTTTTTACATCTACCTACCCTCCTTCTCCCTTTTTTGTGATTCCTTTTTTACAGCCAGAAAGCAGAAGGTTGTAGCTGGTTGCTGCATTCTGTGTATCAAGGGCTTTGGTTTGAAGAGAATGGTTTTTTTTTCCCTCCACCCTAGAGTTTTTCTTTTTGTGCACGCTGGCTATATTCTCTTTCTTAGGACTGCCATTATGGTGATTTTCATCCTAGCTTCCAACTCGGGTTGAGAGTAATGTTAGAGCTATCTTTTTAGTACTTCTTCCTTGTTAATCATTGTTTTTTTTCTTTTCACATCATAGAAATTTAATTTCATGTCTAGTTCCCAGATAGTTTCTTTTTCTTCTCCACCTCAACGCTCACAAAAACCTATAACTGGATTGAATTTTTTTTGGTAATTTAGGTTTATACATAACTTCTAGGGCTTCAGGGAGTCTGTGGGAATATAGTGGTATAAAGCAGAACAGATGGTAACATAACTAAAAAATGTTTGGACATTGACTAACACAAGATTTTAATGAATGACCTCTTGGAAGACTATTCTCCATGGTGTCTTAAATGTCTATGAATCTTGTGAGCAGAGGTTCTGACCACCCTTTGTTCCATATTTCTTTATTTTTTAAAAAATTTACTTATTTGTTTATTTGACAGAGAGAGAGATCACAAGTAGGCAGAGAGGCAGGAAGAGAGAAGGGGAAGCAGTCTCCCCGCTGAGCAGAGAGCCTGATGCGGGGCTTGATCCCAGGACCCTGAGATCATGATGTGAGCCGAAGGCAGAGGCTTAACCCACTGAGCCACCCAGGCACCCCTCTTTTTTAAACATTTATTTGACAGAGACAGCAAGAGAGGGAACACAAGCAGGGAGAGTGGAAAAGGGAGAAGTAGGCTTCCTGCTGAACTGGGAGCCTGATTCGGGGCTCGATCCCAGGACCCTGGGACCATGACCTGAGCTAAAGGCAGACACTTAACAACTGAGGCACCCAAACACTCCTTCTGTATTTTTTTAAGGATGTTTGTGGAGTGAACAACTTTGAAAAATAGTATTTCCCTTTAGAGCAAAGGGGAGAAGGGGAGACAGTGCTCACTGCCCATTACAAAAGGCTGGTTCTCTAAACTCAGGGTTCATCTAAAAATGATGATATTCTGACTATAGTTACTGCTGGGAGTGATAAACTCTCCTTTGTTTCTGAGTCAGGATGTTGTGTCTCCTACCAGCATCTGTGAAACTGGCAGTCTACTTTGTTGTCTTGAGAATGGAGTAAAATTTCGTATCTCCACAGTTCTTGATGCGAATTTTAATCAGCAAATTAGCATATATGTTATCCAGTTAGTGATAAAAGGCTTATTTAATCATACTTGTAACAGAAGTATTGATTTAATTAGGTTGTTAAACAATAACTTGTTTTTTTCCCCCACTCTTTTTCTTCCAATCTTTGATTGCTTTATAAAAAGAAGTTTGTAGGCAATAAAATATTCTCAGTTGCTTTTTAAAAATGTACTTCTTAAAAAAGATCTTTTTGCTCTTTGTAGTCTCTTATCCAGTGTGATTTAGCAGTTGTGTCATCTTTTTTCTGGGTGATGAGTAAGAGTGCCAGTGCATGCTAAGGGCTATTGTGCTAATTGTGTATGTAATCAGAGTAAGGTTATTTGTCCTCTCCACTGATTAGTCCTGGACATAATCTCATGTTCTAGTTAAAATTCATGACTGTTCTGTAGCACACAAGTATATTTAGACGGTGCTAGTAGATCATTCTAGCTACCCTAGGTTGATTGAAAAGTTTTGGTGATAAATGTTTTGTCTGCTAGGGTTTTAATTGCTATTTATTCTCTTTTTCCTCCTTCCCTTTCTCCCCCAGGATTCAAGAGGGGTGCAGATCCTGGAATGCCTGAACCAACTGTTTTGAGGTACTGCTCTTACAAATAAACATTTCAGGGCAAATGTTCATCTCTTAGTGCTGAATCACCGGGAAGCAAAAGAGTCATAGTGATATTTATTGTAATGGAGCTATACTAGTCAGTATGGTTTTGGGCTTTTGGGGAACTGCAGTCATTGCACACCAGTCTAGCTTGTGTTAGCAGGTAATTGTTTTCTCTCCCCTTCCTAGTTTGCATTTGCTATACCATATTATAACCATAATGAAACATATTTACAAGAAAAACAACACATTTATCATCCTACCACATTGAAAGGTGAATGAATTCTTTTTAATTACCTATATTTCTGTTTTATCTTTATTCAGATAAGTACAGCCTTTTAGATGATTTTAACAAGAATATGTAGGATTTTATTTTCTTCACATAAAGTTACAGTTGATGTCCCACATATTTTTAACTTGTTGATCACTTAGGTTTTTCAGTAGTTTACATTACAGTATAGTGAACATTTTTAGATAGATTTTATAGGTTTTGATTTATTTCCTTATGAGAAATTCTCATGGGAATAATAAGTCAAAGTATGTGAACATTTATGACCCTGAAAATGCACTGTCGAATTTCTTTCTCAGAAGCAGTCTTGCCAGTGTTAGATAAACACTTGTGAAAACTTCATACACGCACACAGGTACACACACTATACATAGTCCTGTATTCACAAGTATATGTATATATGTGTACTTGTGAAAGCTCTATGTGTACCCGTGTGCACATACATATATATAAAGGCAGAATCTGAGCGGGCAGGGTTGCTCTTCAGGAAGGACTGATTATTTGTGGCACAATGATGACCAGGACCTGCATGGGTGCTATGCGATTTCATCTTGATCCTCTGTCTTACAGACCTTGTGGATTGCCCTAATAGACTTTGTACTGGCTCTTCTAGGTTTTGTTTCTTCCAACTCCTACTCGAAGCCGCTTTTTTCTAGAATGGGCAGAAAGTAATAGTAATACTTGTAACAGTTACCTATGATAGGTTAGCAACTGTTTTAGGTGCTTTATATCCAGTATCTCTAATTATCACTTTGATACCATGGAGCAGGGTGGTGAAGTATGTCTGTCTCCGAAGCCTACACTTTTTCCACTGGGTCATGTGGGCTCCCCCAGATAATCCTACCTTTTTTCTTAGCACAGTGCCATCTGATATGAAATTTCCTTCACCCCCTCTGCCTTACCGGCCTCTCCTTTCTCAGAGGAAGGGGTTTTTCCTCTCATAAGTTTCCACTGTATGTGCCCTTGATTTGTCCATTTATAACTTTATTTTTAAGTAGTATCTACACCCAATCTGGGCTCGAGCGTACAACCCCAAGATGAAGAGTTGGCACACTCTACTGACTGAGCCAACCAGGTGCCCCTCAGTGTGTCCATTTCTGAAATCACTCTTTTCCCTGATAAAGTTCTTCAGTAAATGATCTTTGCTTACTGCTTTCTTCACTTTCCTCTCCCTTTAAACATTTATGGTGTGGCTTCTCAAAACTGCTTTCAGAGATCTCTAGTTAGCCTCTCCCTTTTGAACTGTAAAATGGGGACTTGAGGTAATGTATCTGCTGTTTACTAGCTGATTGACCTCAGAGGGAAGTCTTTAGAAAACATCGGAGAAGGGACTGTCTGGTCAAGCAATGTGAACATTTTCCAAGTACTGGAAATTATCATTAAATACCTCTTTCTAGAGTGAAGTTTACTCTTTTGTAAGTTGGGTATAATATCTGCTTCATAAAGTTTTCACGAGGATTGAGGAAGAACATTGTATATGAAGTAAAATGAGTACTTGACAAGTAATACGAGAGCAATAAACTGTTAATAGTAATGTTTAATCTTTTTCTGTGTCATCTTCTTTAGCTCACTTCTTTCTACTGTGAGAACTTGCTCCAGCTACAAGATACTGCATGCTAATCCCAGAATAAATTGTATATTTTCGTGCCTTTGTCCCAGTGCTTGTGCTCCCTTAGCCTGGAATGCTCTTTATCTTGTTTCCATTTGATGAAAACTCAACGTCTAGAAAAGCCCATTCTCAAATGTCATCTCTTCCTTAAATCTTTTCCCCCTTCCCCTAGCTGAAACCTCTCCGAGAGTTTTTGTGTTCTCATAATACTCGTTTGTGTGCATTGTTCTCTGCCTCATATTGTGCTTGTTGCTTATTTACATAACGTTATATCCTGTAAGCACCTAAAGTAGCTGCCAACAAGAGTTGAATTAACTTAATTAAATGACTCTGACCTCTTGTTGGATTTTTTGGACAGGAATTAATACAGCATTGCATCTTATGGTAGGACTTCTAGGCTGCATCTGCAAGCTGGGAAATAGCATTTTTTGTGCCCCAGGTGATCCAGGATCCAGAGGCAGGGATAGAATGTGCCTTTCTGTTGTACTTCTTTTGGGCTTCACTTTTTCCAAGAGTTGACCCTTCAAAGTTGCCGTCTGGATGGAACAGCCACCCCCTGCTTTTTCATTTCTTCACCATATGTCTTAGTGGTGCTCTCCTCTCTGGTGCTGCTTCATTCTTTTCTGTCATTAGGGGCATCTTCTGGTTTCCTTCCAGAGGTATTTGCAATTTAGGGAATTATTGATGTATTGATATTATTGAATAACCCTGGAAAGGCTTATTCAGCTCTGGTGTTTCATATACCATACTGCTTGTGCTGTGGAGGCTGACTGGAGAGGCCTTCCTGGGTTGCTTGTACTGGACCCTAAAAGAGAGAGAATGATATCTGATAGGATTTTTATTAATGTGAGTGTTTTGTCAATATAAAATTTATTGTTGATTAATGCCAAGTTTATTGTTTATATATAAACTTATTTATATGATACTTACCTAAGTATAGTTCATCATTTACTAGTATCTAAATATAGTTCATGATTTACTGGTATCTAAATACAGTTCATGATTTACTGGTCTGCTTCCCTTGCTAAATTGTTGGGTTCCTGGGGATTAGGACCATATTGGTCTTAGTGTCCTCTTTCACCCAGGTAATGCATTATCCGTGGTCAACAAATTTTGGTTGATATGAGTCCATATACAAAATGCAGTACTTTAGTGAACACAGAACAGTAATTAGTAAAACATTATTTAGGCAAAATATATGAACACTGAGGTTAACTTAGAGAATCTTTGTTCACATTGTGTAAGGCCAAGGAAGATCTTTTTATTTTGGATGCTCATTATCACTGAGGAGGAGACCTTAAAAATGAATAGTTCATTTTTATTTCTTAACTGTATGCAAAAATTACTTGGCACTTAATGGGAGATTTTAATACACTTTTGAAAATTGGAAATAGATGGATTCTGGGCTTTTTCCCAGGCAAAGGCAAACACTTAAAAAAAAAAAACTTCATAGAATGTTCAGGTTATCATTTTGTAATGCAGTTTTATTTTATGTGACATATTACTAGAAACCACATTTGTTTTTTGTTTGTTTGTTTGTTTGTTTGGAAACCACATTTGTAATCAGCAAGACAGAAATGAAACACCTCTTATCTTCTTCCAGGATCCTGTTACTTAGTCAGGAAATGGTTTAGGAATTTGGGCCTAGTTAGTGGCTGGAATGTAAGAGTTGAGGCCGAAATGAAGACTAATAATTGCTCCTGGGATGTGTATGTTGTAATGGTTAAGAGCACCTGGGTCAGGGGCACCTGGGTGTCTCAGTCAGTTCAGCATCGACTCTGGATCTCATCTCAGGTCTTCATCTCAGGGTCATGAGTTCAAACCCCACATTGGGCATGGACCCTACTTTAAAAAAAAAAAAAAAAAGGAGCACCTGGGTCACAGCACACTGCCACTTAAGATGGGTATCCATCTCAAAGCCTTGGTTTCTGTGTATTTAAAATAAAGCTCATAATTGGGAGTTGGGAACGTTCTACATGGTACTGACCCATTGAAAGCATTCAGTAAATGTTGTTTTCAGCTTTACTGATGTGGTATCTAATAATGATAGAGTTTTATATTGTGGGTTCATCATGTTAATGAAAATCATTAATCATTTACCTTTTGACAGACCTCAACTTATATTTTCCTTTTTGCTTGTAATAGGTAACCACACTCAAAAGTAACAAACCTGTATTTCCTTAAATATATATCTCTTGGGCTTTTTTTTTTTTTTCCCTCCATGAAAATGATCCTTGTCTTATAGTGTCTCTGAATTTGATGAGTAAACACAAACATAAATGTATAAAATCTTCTATTTCTTAAACTGTATTTAACTTTTTACTTTGGGGTTTAATTTATTTCTCCTCTTCACAAACATTTTAGCTTACTTTGGGGATAAAGGTCATCTGGATTTGGAAGCAATCTGGACAGGAACAACATGGAAGGTGTGCGCTCTGGCTGGGATAAGAGATGGGACGGCGTTCAGACATTCACCAGTTGAATGACACAGGGCTCTTCTCAGATGAATCTGGCAGAGGAACCTCTACTGACTTATTTATCATAGACTGTATCAAAATAAATGTTTTTAACAATGTTATGTCTTGAGTCCTTTTTGAATCAAACATAGTGGTCTATTAGGTAAAAATTTAGCCTTCTATAGGTTTTCAAAAAAACATATATATATATATATATATATATATATATATGCCTAGATGCTACCTTAAAAAGTAGAACTTTCAAGTTAATTCCTGGCCATTCACTTAAGTGGATTCCACTTCCTTTTGCATTGAATTAATAACTCCCTCTGGGATTTTCTAAGGTAGTAAAAGTAGAGACAGTTCTCAATTTGTGGTGAACTGCCCCTTTTCTGCAAGTCATTAGAGTAAAGTTGCCACTGAAAGAAATGCATTCTTTGGCTCTCTTGGTAGGGGATGGGGATGGCTTTGGGGAGTTGTGTGCCTAACTTATCTGTCATTTAAATGAGTCTCAAGCTTTTTCTCACTGGTGTTTGGAATCTAGAGCGGTCTGGGCAAGAGCTCATGGATAGTTACACAGAATATTAGTATTTTCTACTAAATTCAATAATGGGAGTTAGTTTTTAGTACCAGATCTTGGTTTGCTGGGACCTCTACCTGTATTTGCATGCTGCAAGGACTGAGCCAGCTAGGTGCCCCTCTCTACCAGTATATATCCGAATACTATTTTAATTTAGCTTTTTCCATAAATCTAACAAAATAGCTCTATTTGCTTAGTTTTGAGAATTTTTTTTTAAGATTTTATTTATTTATTTATTTAACAGCGAGAGAGAGAGAGAGAGAGAGAGAGAGAGAGAGAGAGAGAAAACAAGCAGGGGGAGTATGAGAGGGAGAAGCAGGCTTCCCGCTGAGCCGGGAGCCTGGTGTGAGGCTCGATTCCAGGACCATGGGATCACGACCTGAGCTGAAGGCAGACACTTAATGACTGAGCCATTCAGACATCCCTAGTTTTGAGAATTGTAATTAATGGAGGAGAGTAGGCCTAAAGTAGGATATGGTAGGTTTGGGGAGGAGCCCATTGGCTTGAATGTTTTAAACATTCAGTGTTTAAGTAGAGAATGATCATCAATGTAATCTCAGGTGACTAGAGCTGTCATTCCTAGAAAATTCTTCTTATTTCTGAAGTAAAACCCTCAGAACTATTTAAGCCTATTTTCTCAAGTTTTGTTAACTTTACCATGGAGACAAAGGAGACAATTATGGAGGCTTATTGCATAAGGGGATTTTAAAGTGAAATTCCTGAGAGCTAACTGCAGGAAAGTCATTTTTGGCAAGCACTTAATGTAATTGTTTCAACATCTCTATGAATTTAGGCACTTAATGATTTTGCTAAAAACTCTTAGCAGTTTTTAAATCCCATAGAATTGCTTAAGAATGTACCCCCCACCCCAACCGCGGCTAAATTTTAGTGTTGTTTGTGAACTTCTGTTTAGTTAGAATTGTGGTGCACATTAACTTCTCTTTGTTGCTCAGGAGTTTCAGAAATTGAGATTGAGAAATTAAAACTGTCAGGTGTCCATTTTGATAAAATACTTACATGGATAGCAAACAACTGGTTTTGTGTTCATTGAGGGTTAACTTGTAGCTGTCTTTAAAATCCCAGTAGAGGGGCGCCTGGGTGGCTAAGTGGGTTAAAGCCTCTGCCTTCAGCTCAGGTCATGATCCCAGGGTTCTGGGATCAATGCCCGCATCGGGCTCTCTGCTCAGTGGAGAGCCGGCTCCGGTCCCCCAACCTCTGCCTGCCTCTGCTTACTTGTGATCTCTGCCTGTCAAATAAATAAATAAAATCTTAAAAAAAAAAAAAAGTCCCAGTGGATTTTAAAGCGAGTAGTCCAGAGTTACTTAGGAAGGGACTACTAGTTCCTTTATCTTCTATCTGGGGAAGCTAAGGAACAGAGTTTAAGCACTTGTTCAACGTACAGGTAAGAGCTAAGACTAGTACGCACCTGAATGTGTGTGTATATCTTAAAGTTTGTGAGATGTTTACAACTAAGCTACATTTTATACAGTTTTTGTTTTTAGGGCAGTGCAATCCAATAATTAAGATTATTTCTGACCTTGATTTGCTTAGGCAAAAACACTGAGCTGATAGGATCTGGTTTGAGTCCTGGTCCTGCCACTTACTTCCTAGGTCTTGGTGATGTCACTTACTCTTAAGGCTTCAGTTTCTTCCACAAAATAAGAATAACAGTACTTGCCCTAAGGTGTTATTTTCTAAATCGGTGGTTCTCAAAGTGGTTCCCAGACTAACATCACCTAGAAACTTGTTCTAAGTATACATTTTCAGGCCTGGAAACAGGGTGAGGCCTGGCAATCTCTCTGATTTAAGTACTTAAGCCGTTGTTTTGAATTGTTAACCTGTTATTTCCAGATGGTCATGGAGTTGCATGCTGCGTTAGAAATGTTACAGAAAGATCCCTGTACCGTTTATGTAGTTTCCCTCAATGATGACATGTAAAACTATAGTGCGGTATCAGGGTATTGATTATTGATGAGTGAATTTTTCCACCCCAAGGATGCCTCTTGTTGCCCTTTTATGGTCAACCTTCATCCACAACTCACCCCCTCAACCCTTGGCAACTAGTAGTCTGTTGTCCATAGCTATAACTTGGTCATTTCAAGAAAGTTATAGGAATGGAATTACACAATAAATAACCTTTTGGGATTGGCTTTTTTCACTCAGCATATTTATTTGTTGAGTCATTTAGGTTGTGTGTATCAGATTCTTTTTTATTGCTGAGTAGTATTCCATGGTATGGATGTACATGGAGGACATCTGGGTTCTCAATTTTTAGCAGTTAGGATTAAAGCGGCTACAAATATTTGTGTACAGCTCTTTATGTGATCAGTATGTTTTATTTTTATTTTTATTTTTTTAAAAGATTTTATTTATTTGACAGACAGAGATCACAAGTAGGCAGAGAGGCAGGTAGAGAGAGAGGAAGCGAAGCAGGCTCCTTGCCAAGCAGAGAGCCTGATGCGGGGCTCAATTCCAGGACTCTGGGATTATGACCTGAACCGAAGGCAGAGGCTTTAACCCACTGAGCCACCCTGGCGCCCCTCAGTATGTGTTTTAGCAAGTCCTCCAGAAGACTGACGAAAGTTAGGTTTGAGAGCTGCTGCCCTAGACTCGAAGAAGTCTTCCACCTTTCCCTACATTTTTAAAGTCTGTTTACCACTTCATTTCCAGAATGACCCTTTTATTTTTCAAAATTTTAAAAAGTTTTTATATTATGTAGACTTCACACTCAGCATGGAGCCCAACACAGGGCTTAAACTCACAACCCTGAGATCAAGACCCAAGCTGATACCAACGGTTGGATGCTTAACCAACTGAATCACCCAGGAGTGATCGTTTTTTTCAATTTTTAAAGAAAATTTTTGGAAGATTTTATTTATTTGCAAGATTGAGACAGAGATAGTGAGAGAGAGCATGAGCGGGGAGGAGAGAGAGAAGCAGACTCCCGCAGAGCAGGGAGCCTGAGGCGGGACTCGATTCCAGGACCCTGAATCATGACCTGAGCCAAAGACAGCCGCTTAACTGACTGAGCCACCCTTGCATCCTAGGAGTGATTGTTTTAAAAGACCACATCACACCCTCATCAGAACTTTCCAGGAGCTTCCTATCACTGGGAGTAAGATTCTGAATTTTTACTTCTCGTGACCTACGAGACTAATCTGGTTTTATGATCTTTATGGTTGCCTAGGATTCTTCCCTCCATGTTCACTTGCACTCTTGCTGTTTTGATCTCTTATTCCTCAGTGAGGCCAGACACCTACCTACCTTGGTATCTGAGTTGCTCTCTGCTGGAACTCTTCTCCCAAATGTCCACATGCTTGACTTCCCCCTCTTAAATCTCTGCCCAGATGTCACTTTGATAGAGAGGGTTTCTTTCGCCCTTATGTAAAACACCAAACTCTACACGTGTCTCATTTCCCCATCATTTTCTTCCTTATCTTCATCTTACTTTTTTTAAAATTAATTTTTAAATTTATTATTATTTTTTATAAACATATAATGTATTTTTATCCCCAGGGGTACAGGTCTGTGAATCGCCAGGTTTACACACTTCGCAGCACTCACCATAGCACATACCCTCCCCAATGTCCATAACCCCACCCTCCTCTCCCGAACCCCCTCCCCCCAGCAACCCTCAGTTTGTTTTGTGAGATTAAGAGTCACTTATGGTTTGTCTCCCTCCCGATCCCATCTTGTTTCGTTTATTCTTCTCCTACCCCCCTAACCCTCCATGTTGCATCTCCACTTCCTCATATCAGGGAGATCATATGATAGTTGTCTTTCTCCGATTGACTTATTTCACTAAGCATGATACTGTCTAGTTCCATCCATGTTGTCACAAATGGCAAGACTTCATTTCTTTTGATGGCTGCATAGTATTCCATTGTGTATATATACCACATCCATCTTACTTTTTTTTAGAGAACTTTTATCCTACCTGTTTTTATATGTGTGTGCATGTAAATAATCCTAACTCCTAGATTGTAAACTTTGCAAATGCAGGGCTGTGTTTGTATCTTTAAAGGCTAGCACAGGTCCTAATAATAGTAGCTATTCAATAAGAATGATGAGTGAATTGTAGGATTGTATGTATGAAGTTTAAAATGCCTTGAGAAGTGGAAGACTGCATAACATGGATCATTGTAAAGAACCATTGTTTTTCTCTGTGTTAGCCATAATTGGCAATACAGTCCTGGCCAAGGACTTGACATCAAAAGATGTTGGGAGGAGGTAACTTGGGAAAGGGAATGTTTGCTATGCCTTGGCACTTACTCAGCTGCCACAACAATCCTGTGAAGTAGGGCATTCTTTCCATTTTACAGATGAAATGGGCTTGGATTGTTTCCCCTAAATCACAGAGAAAGCTCGGATTTGAACCCACATTTGCTAACTAAAAGCTTCTGATTTTAGTACTGATACATGCCACATTCAAAAATAATTTTTGCAACTGATGAAATGCTACAATAGACAATTACAACAACTATAAAATGTTAACATTTCAATTTCCTAATATCCCGGGACCTGTACACAACAGCACATGAAGTAGTCACATTCACGTCCTAAATTTAACTTACTCAAAATGACCATTTCAGCTATAACAAACCTTAAACATTTCTTTGTATTATCTTTCCTTGAATGGCCATTTCTATTGAGGTAGATTTTACATACAATAAAATGAACAGGTCTTAAATGTGTATTTTGATAAGTGTTGTCAATTATATATATACTCTGTAACTACCACACCAAGGTGGGGACCAGGACCTCCTTGAACCTGGGATCCTTAGTGTATCACATGTGGTAGGTGCTCAACAAATGTTTTTAAGTAAAATGTATAAAGGTTTTTCGAGACTGACAGATGAATTGTAATAGGAAAGTCTGAATTGATGTTCCCTTTCTTTCCTGTAAGAAGCAAAGATATTAAAAGATAAATAATAATCAGAGGTTTATTCAAAACTGAGATGATGGAAAAGAAAGGTCTGCAGCATTTTCTTTACTGTTGTGTCAAGGACAGTCCAAAAGAGGAAATAAGGAAGAGGGTATGGAACCAGGGAAAAAAGAACATTTTTTTTCCTGAGGAAAATAGACTTGTACTGCTAACAGAAAATAAGCTATGAAATGTCAGCAGCTCCCTGGTGTTCCCTAGTACATTTTGAAGGTGAGACTAGAGACTAGAAAGAAGCACACCCCGGGGAGTTAAACTAGAGGCTCCAGAAGGAGTTTCCTAGAAAGCAGAACTGAGGCCCCCAGAAACTACTAGGAAAGGAAGTTTCTATTTCTGCCTGGTGGAATTTCATATTGCTGCACACCAGTGACCACAACAGATTTTCCTTTCTCCCTTTTTCTGAATCACAATTTTAATGTGGTTATCTTGGTCCTATGACACCTTTTTGTATGTTGGGTAAGTTGGGCAAGTTAACTTGCCTTTAAGTTCTTAGATTGCTGGACCATGGAGAGCCATCTGGAGCAGAGGGGAGGTGCACATTTCCCACACTTTCTGAACTTTGACCTGGACACAAGGTCTAGATGAGACTTGGGAGTTGACCCCTTGGGAGAGGATTTACTGGGTTTTATATATGAGAATTAGTATGTATAAATATTTGGTCAGCAAAGAAACATATCAGAGAATGTTAGTTGTCTATCAAAGATCCACTTTATGTTTCAAATTGTCACATGTAGCTGCTCACGCAGTCAAGCTGAAAGGGTCTCAGACTTCTTTGCAGTTAGTTGTGACTCCATAACTAATATTTGGTCATTGAGATGTAAGCAGAAGTGTTGTGTGGTACTTTTGAGAAGTCTCCTTAGTGAGGTATGTTTCTTGGAATGGACGTGAAAAGACAGGCTTACAGCTACTCTGGGCTATGAAGATAAAGGCCAGGCCCTAGAAATGGCAGAGTGTGTGCTGTTAGGGGTCTAGGTCTCTGAAGATGTATTTTCACACTTTCTCTGACTCATGTGTCACCAGATATCCTGGTCTTTCCAAACAAATGAAATACGGTGTTTTGTAGGTTTAATTAGCATTTTTCTTATGAGTTGGGTAGAACATATTTTCATATATTTAAGGACTATTTGTGTTTCCTTTAGCCCATTTTCCTGTTGGAGTATTGATTGATCTTTTACATACTGGCTTATAGGCACTTTATATTTCAGGGAATATGTATCTGTGGTATGAGTTGTAGATATTTTCTCCAGTTTGTTATTTGAATTTACATATGACCATTCTCGTCAAATATAGAAGTTCTTGAATTCTGTTAATCAGGGTTTTGACTTTTTTAATTGCCTCAAGAACTTTATATCATACTTATAAGGTCTTTTTATATCTTGAGATTAGAAAAAATATTTTCCCAAATTTTGCTATATTTTGGTTTACATTTCTATTTTTCTTTTTTTGCATTAAAAAAAAAGATTTTATTATTTATTTGTCAGAGAGAGAGAGAGAGAGAGAGAGAGAGAGAGCACAAGAGAGGGAGCAGCAGGCAGAGGGAGAAGCAGGCTCCCGGCTGAGCAAGGACCAGGAACCTGGGATCATGACCTGAGCTGAAGGCAGATGCTTAATCAACTGAGCCACCCAGGCACCTCATTTTTGCATTTTTAATTTATAACTAAGATAGTTTCTCATTTCACTTCACCATAACTCCCCTTAATGATCTTTATCTACTACCTTGACTCCTGGTTCCAGGGAGGACATAAGATCAAATAGATCATCTAGCATAGATAGCATCAGTTAGAGAAGGTGGTGGGTGTAGTGAAGTGAAAACAGATTTTAGTAATAAATTTCAGAAGAATCAGATTAGTTTCTTGTGGGCATCATACTATCTCTTACCTTTGGACCTCAACAAATGCCCATTAATTAATTCTTTCTCACTATTCCTTATCCCTCTCCCAACCCTCCCCATTTACTTAGATTTCTAACCATAACGGCCAGGACCTAGTCAGTTTGGTTTACCACTGTATCCCTAACACCTAGAATAGTTCATGGCACATAGTGGGGTCTTAATCTTTGATAGGCAAAGAAGTAGACATGGCATGGAATATAGTTGCCTACTGAAAATCCATTTTTGTGTAGTCTCTGAAATCTTTGCTCAGCTCAGTTCTCTGGTGTCCCAGCAACTGTTCTGTGATGGACATCTGGGAGTCTCATACAGCTTGAGACCAAGGATTGAAGTCTCTATAAATATTCAATATTAATCGTTGAATACATTTTTTTAAATGAGTAGTATATGCAAGAAACAGGTGCAGTGCTAATGTGAGGAGAACTGTATATGGGGGTCTGTAGTTAGAGACACCTGGGAGAGTTAGATGAAAGTGGAAAATGGGGAATCTAGGAGTGTGGAAGAGTCTGGATGTCTTCTGAAAGGTGTTGGAGAACTATTATCTGTTACAAATTTTAAAAAGAGCTGCAAGGGTGTTTTGTTAGAACTAGAGTAACTGTCCATGAAGTGCTTTGTTCAACAGATTAAAAGTACTTATTGTCTTTGTAGAACTCCCTCCCTGTGATAGGACATTAATATTGAATATCTTTAATAGGACCAGTTTCCGGAGTTTATTTTCTTTTATTATTTGGGTCTTCTGAATATTAGATTGAAGGAAGGAAAATGAAATACCTAATATTATGCCATTTAGATTTTTTCTGATATTAGCTCAAATGCCACATGGATCAAGATTTTATATGGATTTAGCGTAGTGAAAAAGGAAGTAATTGTTACTACTTTTATTATCATTCTCATCCTCATTACCATTATTATTTAAAATAAGATTTCTATATTGAAGTTTTGCCATCTTTTACTGGCATGTCTCAGAGTATCAAATTCCAACCTCAGTAATTTACTCCTCTAGGTTATGTACTGTATTTTCAGGTTTGTCATGTTAAATGATAATCTATGGGGGCTAACAGGCTAATTGTGTTTACGTTAATTAGGATACCCATTTGCTAAATATCCAAAACTTGAAGGAATGTGACACGGGATGGGCACCTTTTTATTTAATCAAAAAATTTTTTAAAAAATTTTTTTAAAGATTTTATTTATTTATTTCATAGAGATCACAAGTAGGCAGAGAGACAGGCAGAGAGGGCGGGGCGGGGTGGGTGGGGAAGCAGGCTCTCCACTGAGCAGAGAGCCCGATGCAGGGCTCCATCCCAGGACTCTGGGATCATGACCTGAGCTGAAGGCAGAGGCTTTAACCCACTGAGCCACCTAGGCGCCCCTGGATGGGCACCTTTTTTTTTTTTTTTAAAGATTTTATTTATTTATTTGACAGACAGAGATCACAAGTAGGCAGAGAGGCAGGCAGCGAGAGAGGAGGAAGCAGGCTCCCTGTTGAGCAGAGAGCCCGATGCAGGACTCGATCCCAGGACCCTGGGATCATGACCTGAGCTGAAAGCAGAGGCTTTAACCCACTGAGCCACCCAGGTTCCTGATGGGCACCTTTTTAATGGAAGGTCTGAGACCCAATTTTGGGAGAACAGGCAGCCCAGTAAAGGACCTGAGCCTGCTGAAGAAGAGGGAATGGTTTGGCTTCTGGATGTGGAAAGGGTAGAAAGAGGGAGATTTGAATTGTCCAGACACTCTTTCAGTTTAATTCTGTGCCCAAGCCTAATTCTTTTCTTTTTCCTCCCCCACCATTTTTTCCCCATCATGATTAGTGTATTCTTTAATACCCATTACCTATTTCACCCGTCTTCCTACCCACCACCCCTCTGGTAACCACTGATTTGTTCTCAACAGTTAAGAATCCGTTTCTTGCTTTGTCCCTTTTTCTTCTTTGCTTATTTGTTTTATTTTTTAAATTTGACATATGAGTGAGATCACATGGTATTTATCTTTGACTGACTTGCTCTGCTTAGCGTAATACTCTCTAGCTCTATGCATGTTATTGCAAATGGCAAGATTTCATTCTTTTTTTATGGCTGAATAATATTCCATTTATATATACAACATCTTCTTTAACCATTTACCTATCCATGGACACTTGCGCTGCTTCCGTGGTTTGGTTATTGTAAAAAAAATGCTGCAATAAACAGGAGTGCAAATATCCCTTTGAATTAGTGTTTTGTTTTTTGTTTTTTGTTTTTAATAAATACCCAGTAGTGCAATTACTAGATTTTAGGGTAGTTCTGTTTTTAATTTTTTGAGGAAACTCCATACTGTTTTCCAGAGGTGCTGCACCACTTTGCATTCCCACCAATGCTGCAAGAAGGTTCCTTTTTCTCCACATCCTCGCTAATGCTTATTTTTTGTATTTTTTATTTTAGCCATTCTGACTGGTGTGAGGTGTTACTCATTGTAGTTTTCATTTGCATTTCCCTAATGGTGATGGTGAGCATCTTTTCATGTGTCTGTTTGCCCCATATGTCTTTTCTTTTTTTTTAAGATCTTATTTATTTATTTGACAGATGGAGATCACAAGTAGGCAGAAGCAGGCAGAGAGAGAGGGAGAAGCAGGCTCCCTGCTGAGAGAGAGCCCAATTTGGAGCTCGATCCCAGGACCCTGAGATCATGACCTGAGCTGAAGGCAGAGGCTCAACCCACTGAGCCACCCAGGCACCCTGCCCCATATGTCTTCTTTGGAGAAATCTCTATTCATGTCTTTGCCCATTTTTAATTGGATTATTTGCTTTTTGGGTGTTGAATTGTATCAGTTCTTTATATATTTTGGCTACTAAACCTTTATCAGGGATGTCATTTGCAAATGTCTTCTCCCATTCTGCAGGCTACCTTTTAATTTGTTGTTTCCTTCACTGTGCAGAACCAAGGCTAATTCTTAATTATTATGTTAGGTATTTCTCTTACTAAGTAAGTGTTATTTAAAATCCACTCCTAACCGTACTTTTTCTTTTATTAGAAGAGTAACTGGTTTGGGAGCAAGGGTAAGAAAAAGAAAGGTAAATAAGAGAGTATTTCCCCAATAATGGATATAAGATGACTTGTTTTTTTCTATTACTTTTTTTCTCTCTTTGCTTAGGTGTGGATATATTTTATTGCCTGTTTTCAAATCTGTTAATTATGTTTTCTGTTGTACTGCTAACCCATCTGATAAGTTCTTAACTTCTGATATTTATTTTGCAATTATTGGATGTCTACTTGGTTTCTTTTAAATATATTCTAGGGATGCCTGGGTGACCCAGTTGGTTCAGCATCTGACTCTTAGTTTTGGCTCAGGTCATGAAGTCAGGGTCGTGAGATTGAGCTCTGGGTCAGGCTCCACACCAGTGTGGAGCCTGCTTAAGATTCTCTCTCTCCCTCTTTCTCTGTTCTTTGCCTCCCTCCCTCCACTCATATACACATCCTCTCTCCCAAAAAAAATTCTAATTCTCTTTGATGTGTTCCATCTTGTCATCCTCATTGTCAATCTTTACTTCAATTTTCTTTAACATTCATTATAGTTATTTTGAAATCTTTTCTGCTAACAACGTCTGGATCATCTCTGTACCTTTTTCTAGCTCTTGGCTATTAGTAACTTTACCTTGACAATTCTCACCTGGTAAATATTTTTTTTCATGGTAGATATTGTGGGTGATACTTTGTAGAAGTTCTGGATTATGTTCTCTTCTTCTAAAAAGTGTTGAATTTTGTTCAAGTGGCCCGTTAAATTACTGGCAGTTCACTTAAATTCTGATGGAGATTGAATTTAGACTGTTATAGGCGGTTTATTTCAGTTTCGACTTTATTTGTAGGGTATAGCCCTTCCTCCTAGAGCATGATCTATATTTCTAGGGCATGACATTTTTTGCGACTCATCTGAAAGTCTAGGAACCACTATCCCTCTACCCTGGCTGGATTTGAACTCCATCATCTTCCCAGCACTGTGCAGCCTCTGAAATTTCTGCTTAGCTCTCCAGGCTTTCAGCAGCTATTCTCTGCTAGGCCTCTGGAGTCTCCCACTTTGGTCACACAGCTTGGAACCAAGGACAAGAGATTTCTGTAAAATTTCAGGAGTTCCTCTTCTGAAGCCCTCTCCTGTGTACCTCAGTACTCTCCATTACCTGACCTCCCGATCCCAGCCACTGTGGCAGTCTCAAACTCCAGTCTGTTTCCTCTGCCTGATGAGGATGTAACTTTATTCTTGGACTCCACTTCCCAAGCAGGATGAATGTAAAACTCACTGTGTTTCTTTCTTTCATGTATCATGGCTCTGTTTTGGTTGCTGTCCAATCCTGAGAATAGTTATTATAGTTGTGTATTTTGTCTATTTTATGTCAGGAAGGCTAAGTCTAATACCAGCCATTCTGTCATGGCTGTAACCAAAAGTCCAAGACAATTTAAATTTTGGTTGATACAGTTGTCAATGAGAGATGGAGTTGGTACGTATGCTTGGCTGAATCTTATTTTTCTTATGTTTTTTTTAAAGTTATACTTCCTTTCAAGTATAAAGAGGCTCTAATTAACAGTGTTGATGTGGGTGGGTAGCTGGATTATTATAATTTTCAAATGCTTTGAAGAGTACTCCCACAAGTTATTTTACATTGAAAAGGTTTCCATAGAACTGTTAATTTCTTTTTCTTACAGAGCAAGACTCCTCTCTGAAAGATTGTAGCTGTAGGATATTCAGCATATGTCAGTCCTTTTTAAAAACTCAGCTGGAAGCAAGCATATTACTGTGGTTTTGCTTCCTGATTAGATCAGAGAATGCCTAGGGTATGCATATCTAAGAATGATGGCAAATGAAATAGGTCTAATCTCAAAATGACTTTTTGAAATATAACAAATCAGAACACATGGGGGTGAAGCTAAAAGTCTTTTTCATGTTCTGTTCTCTGAGACGACGTAGGTTCTGAATGTTTAAGAATGTTAATTCTAGCAATTGACATCTCTGCAAATGACTGTGTAAATCACAGAGCTTACAATTTCCTCAGTACAGGTTAAGATTGCTTTAATGGCTGTCAGGCTCCTATTACATATTGGAGAATGTCAAATGTGTACTTTTCTGCAAAAGCAGAAGATCCTCCTGAAAATTATTGCATAAAAGGGCCTTGACTATAAACTAGTTCAATATCCTCTGCAGCAGGTTCTGAAATGGCTTCCAATGATCCTGGCCTCGTGGTATTCATGCCTATATTAGTTTGCTTGGGGGTGCCATAACAAAATACCACTGACTGGATAACTTAAAACATAAAAATGTATTTGCTTACGGTTATGGAGGCTAGAAGTCCAAGGTCAAGGTCTTGAAGGGTTTGTTTCTCCTATGGTCTTCTCCTTGCCTTGTCAATACTATCTGTCTTCTCAGTGTTTTCTTAGGGTATGTTCTCGGCCCATTTGTCCTTGGTGTCTTTTCCTCTTTTTATGAGGATACAAATGATATTGGATTAGGGCCCCACCCATAACATTTAACCTTATTACCTCTCTAAAGGCTCTATCTCCTAATACAGTCACATTCTAATGAGGGTTAAGATCCAATTTTCAGGTGACTCAATTCAGTCCATAACAGTGCCCTTGTATAATTCCTTCCTCTTGAGTGTTGGATGGAACTAGTGACTTGGTTCTAACAAATCAAATGTGGCAAAATTGATATGTCATTTTTGCGTTTGGGTACAAAAGACTATTGCTTCTATCTTGCTCATTCTCTCTCTCTGGCTCTGTTTGCTTCCTTGTTCTGGTGGAAGCAAGCTGCCAAGTTGAGAGCTGCCCTGTGGAGAGGCCCACTTGGCAAGGAGTGGAGGGTGTCTTATGGCTAGCAGCCAGCAAGGAATTGAGGCCCTCTGTCCAGTAACCCAGAAGGAACTGTATCCTGCCAATAGTCACATGAGTTAGCTGGGAAGCAAATTCTTTCCAAGTGAGCCTTGAGATGACTGTAGGCTCAGTAACAACTTGACTGCACTTTGGTGAGAGACTGAGCCAGGGGACCCAGCTCAACTGCACTGAATTTCTGACTCATAAAAACTGTGAGACAGGGGCACCTGGGTGGCTCAGTTGTTAGGTGTCTGCCTTTGGCTCAGGTCGTGATCCTGGGGTCCTGGGATCGACCCTGCCTCGGGCTCCCTGCTTGTGGGAAGCTTGCTTCTCCCTCTTCCACTCCCTCTGCTTGTGTTCCCTCTCTCTCTGTGTCTCTCTCTGTCAAATGAATAAATTAAAAAAAAATTTTTTTTAAAAAGAAAGAAACTGTGAGACAATAAATGTTGTTTTAAGCCACTGAGTTTTGTTATACTCATAAAATAGTACATACATTTTGTTATACTTTCTATAAACTCTATACAATGAGAGAAGCTAATACATTCTCATGTTGAGAATAAATAAACTACCACTTCTGGACTAGCCATGTGTAGTACAATGCTGTTTCTTTCCATGTATCATCTTCTTTAATTATCAGAATAACCTGTTTTTAAAAAATAACCTTTTTAAATGATCAGAATAACCTCATTGTATAGGAAAGAAACAAGGTTTAAAACCTTGTCATACTCCTAAAAGGTGGTAGGTAAGTGGGGATCCGAACCCATAGGCCCACTCCAGACCTGGCACCAATACAGACTCTATAATTTGTGTGGCTCTGTGAAAAACAAAAATGTGGGGTTCCTGTTTAAAAATTGTTAGGAATTTTAAGATGGTAACTGCAGAGCATGAAACCAAGTTCAGGGCTTTTTTGAATGTAGGGTTCTGTGTGACTACACAGGTTGCTTGCCCATGAAGCCTGCCCTAGCTAACACTCTTACCTAGTATGCAATATTGATTCCACCTCTCAGTAGGAAAATATTCTAGATAAGCACGCTGAAGCCAGTTAGACAAAATGACATAGGATCAGGTATCTACATTCTGAGCCTACAGTTCCCTTTTTTACATCACTTTGCCTTCTTAGGGCAGTAATCTCATGTTCTACCCAACACCTTACCTGGGCTTTGAAGCTTCCGTGAAGTTCTCTTAACATGGAAGTATCCTTCAGCAAGGATGACAGGAACGCTAATGCCGTTCCTGCTTGACTGGCCATATTCTTGTAAATGTTCTACTGGGGACATATTGCCTCAGTGGGAAGGGGGCACACAGAACCAGGGAGTTCTGTGCCTAATTCAAGTAGTATCTGGTGAGCTTCTTCCTAACTAGGCAACTGTTTCCTTGATGTCTTCTTGTGTGGTAAAGGGTTAACTCCTCAGGTCTGAGTTGTCCAAACCCCATACACGCCAAAGGTCTTTAGGACTGACCCTTGACTATCACCTGAGAGATAATCTCTAAGCCCTTGGATTATCCTACCTGATAAGATTGTATTTGTATACTTGGGGTTTTGGGCCAGGTCAGATAATTTATACTAGCAATGTGATTTAGTATCTGTTTTTTTCACCTGGGACCCTGGGCCTTACTGTATCAGTTTGACCTCTAGAGGCGACTGGAAACTGAGTAGCTAAGGTCAGTCCTGTGGGTGCTCCATCAAAATTCTGTATATCAACCCTTGGGTGAGCTTCCCTGGTAGGCAACACTTCATACATGTCACACATTATTTCTGAGAGAATCAAGCACTGTTCCACTCCACTGGGAGAGAACATCTGGAAGTTTGTATTGGTTTCTCTTGGACTCTGCCCTATGTACTTCTTTCCTTTGTTGACTTTAATCACTATACTTTTACTGTAATAAACCATAACCATTAGTATAATCACTTTTCTGCATTCTATGAGTCATTCTATTGAGTTCGGGGTCCCCAGCACTCCCCCATTTTATTACTTGCTTGTATGTGTTCTTTTCCTCTGACTTCTTTTAAGATTTTCTCTTTGTCTGATTTTCTGCAGTCTGAATATGATATGTCTATGTGCAGGGTTTTTAAATTTACCCTGTGGTTCTCTGAGCCTCCTGGATCTGGGTTTGGTGTCTTTCAGTTTGAAAAATATCTCAGCCATTATTGGTTCAGATATTTCTTCCACACTCTTTCTTCTCCTGGTATTCCCATTACATATATGTTATACATTTTGTAATTGTCCCACAGTCCTTAGGTAATCTGTTCCCTTTGTTTCATTTCTTTTTTCTCATTGATTTTCAGTGTGAGGGGTTTCTATTGACATCTTCAAGCTCAGTGATTCTTTCTTCATCCATGTCCAGTTCATCGATGAGCCCATCAAAAGCACTCTTCATTTCTGTTTACAGTGTTTTTGAAGTTGGTTTTTTTTTTTTTTAAGATTTTATTTATTTATTTGTCAGAGAGAGAGAGAGAGAGAGCGAGAACAGGCAGGCAGAGTGGCAGCAGAGGCAGAGGGAGAAGCAGGCTCCCTGCTGAGCAAGGAGCCTGATGTGGGACTCTGGGATCATGACCTGAGCCGAAAGCAGCCTCTTAACCAACTGAGCCACCCAAGTGTCCCTGTTACACTGTTTTTTTTTTTTTTTTTAAAGATTTTATTTATTTATTTGACACAGAGAGAGAGAGATCACAAGTAGGCAGGGAGGCAGGCAGAGAGAGGAGGAAGCAGGCTCTCTGCGGAGCAGAGAGCCCGATGCGGGGCTCGATCCCAGGATCCTGGGATCATGACCCGAGCCGAAGGCAGAGGCTTTAACCCACTGAGCCACCCAGGCGCCCCTGTTACACTGTTTTTGATTTATAACTTCTGTCCTAGAGTCTCCATCTCTCTGCTTGTATTACCCATTTGTTCTTGCATGTTGTCTACTTTTTCCATTAGTGCCCTTAGCATATTAATCATAGTTATTTAAAATTTCCTATCTGATAATTCTAAAATTACCCATAAAATCTGCCATATCTGAGTCAGATCCTGATGTTTGCTTTATCTCTTAAGACTGCGTGTTTTGCCTTTTAGCATGTCTTCTAATTAGTTGATAGTTAGACATGATGTATCTGATAAAGGGATCTGGGGTTAACAGGATTTCAGTGTTAGGTTTGTTTATCTTGCTGGGAGTTAGACTGTGTTTGACTTTTCTTTTCTTTTTTTTTTTTTTTTGAGTGGGAAAGTGGGAGTTGGGGAGAGGCAGAAGGAGAAGGAGAAAGAGAGAATCTTAAGCAGGGTCCAAGCCCAGTGAGGCTTCATCTCACAATCCTGAGATCACAACCTGAGCCGAAATCAAGTTGGACACTTAATCAACTAAGCCATGCAGGCACCCCTGTGTTTATTATCTTTAACCTGAGCTTCTTATTGGTATGCCACATATACATATATGTGTGTATATACATGTATAAAATCTGATCTTAACATGCTGCTTTAAAAAGCACAGGAAAAAGACTAGAAGGAAGTATACCCAAATATTAGTGATGAATGCATATTGATCATGGTATTTGGGATGATGCTTGTTGTTTTTTTCCCCTTATTTTCTACATCGAGCACATATGACTTTAAAGAAATTGCAAAAAAATGGAAGAGTGTGATTTCCTGTGGAGTTGTTATGGAATAAGCAACCAGCCATCTTAATTTGAGCCATATGCTTAATGAGATGGCTTATTTTAATACCTGTTAATTATTGCTACCATGTTAGACACTGTGCTGAAGAAGTAAGAGCCTCTTGCTGTTATAAGGTGGCCATTTCATATAGT
Source organism: Martes martes (assembly GCF_963455335.1). NCBI lineage: Eukaryota > Metazoa > Chordata > Mammalia > Carnivora > Mustelidae > Martes > Martes martes. The sequence goes on along the minus strand of NC_137899.1, from coordinate 56,056,160 downwards.
GTTTGTCTTTGTTTTTGGAATTTAGTCAGTGGGGTGAAGAGTATTTGATGCAGTGAGAAGGTTCGGCTTGCATTGGTTGTTTTCCAGTCACTTGGAAGAAGCCAGGTAAACTCATTGTGTAGGATGATCATGAGAGCTACAAGGCAGATATGCAGCTCCTCTCATGTAAACCTGTTTTAAGATGACATAATTTTAGGACCCTATGGAAATTTTAGTCAAAAGCAGGTATCAAAGTCGTGCATATTGCTGAGGTTTATTTGTGAAACTCACCTACACAGATGCTAAGTAATTCTACCACACTCCCTACTTGTGTCCTATTAATTCTAGAAACCTGTAGAGAAGCACTTTATAACTTCATCTCACTCCTGTCTTTTGTAGACAGGATAATTTGAGCTCATGAGATCTTTCTGATTTTTTTATTTGGTATTTTCTTTTCTTCTGATCACTGTTTTGGTAAAACTGAGTGATAATATGTGGCTTTCTGTCTTCAGTACTGTGATTGTTGTCTTCCATTTGTATTTGTCCGTTCCCTTTAATCCCTACTCTCCCTTTGCCCTTGCTGAATTATTTCAGGCCCTCATCTTTCCTTGTCCATCATGATTCTTTCATTCTTTCCATCTCATCCATCCTTTGTCTTCAATAAACTTCCTGAGACATGCTGCTCACAAACCCTAAATGGCTCCTCATTGCCTGGGCTACAAAGTTTAATCCAACAGAACCCTATATTGTTCCAACCTGTCTCTGAACCTTGTTTTCCGCTGTGGTGCCTCATCCCATACTGCAGCCAAATTGGAGTTCTTAGTGTGCCTAGAATTCTTCATTCCTCCACACCTTTGCACTCACTCCATCCTGAGTCTGGGAGGTCCTCTCCTCATTTATGCTGCCCCCAAACTTGTCTCTAGAACCTGGTCCAGTGTGAACATAGTCATGAAGCCATCTGTGCTTCTTGTCCCACCCTCTACCTTAGACAAAAAATCAAACCCCCCATCCTATTGTTCTTTTTCTGTGAAACTAATATGTCATTCAGTCTCTGCTTTGAAGCATAGTTATCCTTGTAAAGGCTCCTTTCCATCCACAAATTTATAAAACTCCACAAGATCGAAACTAGATCATCAACTTCATCTCTTCAAAATGCCAGAAGGTGGTGTTGTCACTGATGAATTAATTAGCATATCACCACATGGTTCACAAAGTTCTTTGACATACATCTGTTCTTTCATTTGGCCCAGCCAACCCTGATCAGTAGACTGAGGAAGTATTATCATCATTTCCTAGATAAAGTCACTGGGGTGCCAAGAAGTTAGGTGTGATTCAAAGGTCATGGGAGAGAAAAACAACTGGATGCCTGCCATAGGCCAGGGACTATTGCAAATACTATCTCATATAATCCTTAAAGGAACCATATAGGATGTGTATTATCAGACATATTTTAGAGATGAGGAAACCGAAGCCCAGGGAAACTCAGAATAATTTAGTATCAGATAAAACTAGAAAGTAACAGAATGAGCACTCAGATACCTTTTGTAACAAATGGTTCGTGCCTTTTTCCATTGTCAAGTACTCCCTTTCTCTTATATGGCATTGAGGTTAATGAAACATGATTAGCAAGTGGGGCTTTAAAACAAATTATTTGACAAAATCGGGACTTTTAAAAGTCTGCTCCACGGAGGGACATCGCTCCAGAGGCTAAACCAGGGGGAAGCCCACGCGGGGTCAGCGTAACCCCAGGTCCTGCGGGGTCACAGAAGGACCGGGGTTGTCTGAGTGCCACAGAGCTCGCAGGTATTAGAGCGGGGAAGCCGGCTACAGTGACAAAGCCAAGGAGTGAGCTCTCAGCCCGAGGTTACCTTGTGGCGGTCGCAGACTGGGTGGGCTCGGAGCGTGGCCAGAGCCACGGAGACGGAAGTGACCGGGCGCTTTTCTCCAAGTGCCAGCAATTGACTGCTTTACTCCAGGTGCGACCGAGGTCAGGGAGGCAGAGGCGGTTGGGTGCTTTTCTCTGAGGGCGCACTGAGGAGCGGGACCCCAAGCTCTCGGCTCCTCCGGGCTGGAGATTGGGAGGCCACCATCTTCATTCCCGTCCTCCGGAACTCTAGGAAAGCGCTCAGGGAACAAAAGCTCCCGAAAGCAAACTCGAGTGGATTACTTAGCCCGGCCCCTGGCAAGGGCGGTGCAATTCCGCCTGCGGCAAAGACACTTGAGAATCACTACAACAGGCCCCTCCCCCAGAAGATCAACCAGAAACCCAGCTAAGACCAACTTCACTCACCAAAAACAGTGGAATTCTAGAGGAGGAGAAAGCAAATCTTATCTGGACAAAATGACAAGGCGGAAAAACTCACCACAAAAAAAAGAACAAGAGGCAGTACCAAAGGCTGGGGACCTAATCAATATGGACATTGGTAATATGACAGATCTAGAGTTCAGAATGGCGATTCTCAAGGTTCTAGCTGGGCTCGAAAAAGGCATAGAAGATATTAGAGAAAACCTCTCCAGAGAGATAAAAGCCCTTTCTGGAGAAATAAAAGAACTAAAATCTAACCAAGTTGAAATAAAAAAAGCTATTAATGAGGTGCAATCAAAAATGGAAGCTCTGACTGCTAGGATAAATGAGGCAGAAGAAAGAATTAGTGACACAGAAGACCAAATGACAGAGAATAAAGAAGCTGAGCAAAAGAGAGACAAACAAATACTGGACCACGAGGAGAGAATTTGAGAGATAAGCGACACCATAAGACGACACAACATTAGAATAATTGGGATTCCAGAAGAAGAAGAAAGAGAGAGGGGAGCAGAAGGTATATTGGAGACAATTATTGGAGAGAATTTCCCTAATATGGCAAAGGGAACAAACATCAAAATCCAGGAGATGCTAAGATCACCCCTCAAAATCAATAAAAATAGGTCCACACCTCGTCACCTGATAGTAAAATTTACAAGTCTTAGCGACAAACAGAAAATCCTGAAAGCAGCCCGGGAAAAGAAGTCTGTAACATACAAGGGTAAAAACATTAGATTGGCAGCGGACCTATCCACAGAGACCTGGCAGGCCAGAAAGAACTGGCATGATATATTCAGAGCACTAAACAAGAAAAACATGCAGCCAAGAATACTATATCCAGCTAGGCTATCATTGAAAATAGAAGGAGAGATAAAGAGCTTCCAGGACAAACAAAAGCTGAAAGAATTTGCAAACACCAAACCAGCTCTACAGGAAATATTGAAATATTGAAAGAGGTCCTCTAAGCAAAGAGAGACCCTAAAAGTAGTAGATCAGAAAGAAACAGAGACAATATACAGTAACAGTCACCTTACAGGCAATACAATGGCAATAAATTCATATCTCTCAATAGTTACCCTGAATGTTAAGGGGCTCAATGCCCCAATCAAAAGACACAGAGTATCAGAATGGATAAAAAAACAAAACCCATCAATATGCTGCCTACAAGAAACTCATTTTAGACCCGAAGACACCTCCAGATTTAAAGTGAGGGGGTGGAAAACAATGTACCATGCTAAGGGACATCAGAAGAAAGCTGGGGTGGCAATCCTTATATCAGATCAATTAGATTGTAAGCCAAAGACTATAATAAGAGATGACGAAGGACATTATATCATACTCAAAGGGTCTGTCCAACAAGAAGATCTAACAATCTTAAATATCTATGCCCCTAACATGGGAGCAGCTAACTATATAAACCAATTAATAACAAAATCAAAGAAATACATCGACAGTAATACAGTAATAGCAGGGGACTTTAACACTCCCCTCACTGAAATGGACAATCATCTAAGCAAAAGATCAACAAGGAAATAAAGGCCTTAAATGACACACTGCACCAGATGAACATCACAGATATATTCAGAACATTCCATCCCAAAGCAACAGAATATACACTCTTCTCCAGTGCACATGGAACATTCTCCAGAATAGACCACATCCTGGGTCATAAATCAGGTCTCAACTGGTATCAAAAGATTGGGATCATTCCCTGCATATTTACAGACCACAATGCTCTGAAGCTAGTACTCAATCACAAGAGGAAATTTGGAAAGAACGCAAATACATGGAGACTAAACAGCATCCTTCTAAAAAATGAATGGGTCAACCAGGAAATTAAAGAAGAATTGAAAAAATTCATGGAAACAAATGATAATGAAAACACAGCAGTTCAAAATCTGTGGGACACAACAAAGGCAGTCCTGAGAGGAAAATATATAGCAGTAGAAGCCTTTCTCAAGAAACAAGAAAAGTCTCAAATACACAACCTAACCCTACACCTAAAGGAGCTGGAGAGAGAACAACAAAGAAAGCCTAAACCCAGCAGGAGAAGAGAAATCATAAAGATCAGAGCAGAAATTAATGAAATAGAAACTAAAAAAACAATAGAACAAATCAATGAAACTAGGAGCTGGTTCTTTGAAAGAATTAATAAGATTGACAAACCCCTGGCCAGACTTATCAAAAAGAAAAGAGAAAGGACGCAAATAAATAAAATCATGAATGAAAGAGGAGAGATCACAACCAACGCCGAAGAAATACAAACAATTATAAGAACATACTATGAGCAACTCTACGCCAACAAATTTGACAATCTGGAAGAAATGGATACATTTCTAGAGACATATAAACTACCACAACTGAACCAGGAAGAAATAGAAAACCTGAGCAGACCCATAACCAGTAAGGAGATTGAAAGAGTCATCAAAAATCTCCAAACAAAAGTCCAGGGCCAGACGGCTTCCCAGGGGAATTCTACCAAACATTTAAAGAAGAACTAATTCCTATTCTCCTGAAACTGTTCCAAAAAATAGAAATGGAAGGAAAACTTCCAAACTCATTCTATGAGGCCAGCATCACCTTGATCCCAAAACCAGACAAGGATCCCATCAAAAAAGAGAATTACAGACCAATATCCTTGATGAACACAGATGCGAAAATTCTCACCAAAATACTGGCCAATAGGATCCAACAGTACATTAAAAGGATTATTCACCACGACCAAGTGGGATTTATTCCAGGGCTGCAAGGTTGGTTCAACATCCACAAATCCATCAATGTGATACAATACATTAATAAAATAAAGAATAAGAACCATATGATACTCTCAATAGATGCTGAAAAAGCATTTGACAAAGTGCATCATCCCTTCCTGATTAAAACTCTTCAAAGTGTAGGGATAGAGGGCACATACCTCAATATTATCAAAGCCATCTATGAAAAACCCACTGCAAATATCATTCTCAATGGAGAAAAACTGAAAGCTTTTCCGCTAAGGTCAGGAACACGGCAGGGATGTCCGTTATCACCACTGCTGTTCAACATAGTACTAGAAGTCCTAGCCTCAGCAATCGGACAACAAAAGGAAATTAAAGGCATCCAAATTGGCAAAGAAGAAGTCAAACTATCACTCTTTGCAGATGATATGATACTATATGTGGAAAACCCAAAAGGCTCCACCCCAAAACTGCTAGAACTTGTACAGGAATTCAGTAAAGTGTCAGGATATAAAGTCAATGCACAGAAATCAGTTGCATTTCTTTACACTAACAACAAGACAGAAGAAAGAGAAATTGAGGAGTCAGTCCCATTTACAATTGCACCCAAAACCATAAGATACCTAGGAATAAATCTAACCAAAGAGGCAAAGAATCTATACTCAGAAAACTATAAAGTACTCATGAAAGAAATTGAGGAAGACACAAAGAAATGGGAAAATGTTCCATGCTCATGGATTGGAAGAACAAATATTGTGAAAATGTCTATGCTACCTAAAGCAATCTACACATTTAATGCAATCCCTATCAAAATCCCATCCATGTTTTTCAAAGAAATAGAACAAATAATCCTAAAATTTATACGGAACCAGAAAAGACCTCAAATAACGAAAGGAATATTGAAAAAGAAAGCCAAAGTCGGTGGCATCACAATTCCAGACTTCAAGCTCTATTACAAAGCTGTCATCATCAAGACAGTATGGTACTGGCATAAAGACAGACATATAGATCAATGGAACAGAATAGAGAGCCCAGAAATAGACCCTCAACTCTATGGTCAACTAATTTTCGACAAAGGAGGAAGGAATGTCCAATGGAAAAAAGACAGCCTCTTCAACAAATGGTGCTGGGAAAATTGGACAGCCACATGCAGAAAAATGAAATTAGGCTATTTCCTTATACCACACACGAAAATAGACTCAAAATGGATGAAGGACCTCAATGTGAGAAAGGAATCCATCAAAATCCTTGGGGAGAATGCAGGCAGCAACCTCTTTGACCTCAACCGCAGCAACTTCTTCCTAGGAACATCGCCAAAGCCAGCGGAAGCAAGGGCAAAAATGAACTATTGGGATTTCATCAAGATCAAAAGCTTTTGCACAGCAAAGGAAACAGTTAACAAAACCAAAAGACAACTGACAGAATGGGAGAAGATATTTGCAAACAACATATCAGATAAAGGGCTAGTATCCAAAATCTATAAAGAGCTTATCAAACTCAACATCCAGAGAACAAATAATCCAGTCAAGAAATGGGCAGAGGACATGAACAGACATTTCTGCAAAGAAGACATCCAGATGGCCAACAGACACATGAAAAAATGCTCCACATCGCTCGGCATCAGGGAAATACAAATCAAAACCACAATGAGATACCACCTCACACCAGTCAGAATGGCTAAAATTAACAAGTCAAGAAATGACAGATGCTGGCGAGGACGCGGAGAGAGGGGAACCCTCCTACACTGTTGGTGGGAATGCAAGCTGGTGCAACCACTCTGGAAAACAGTGTGGCGGTTCCTCAAAAAACTGAAAATAGAGCTACCCTATGACCCAGCAATTGCACTACTGGGTATATATCCTAAAGATACAAACGTGGTGCTCCGAAGGGGCACATGCACCCGAATGTTTATAGCAGCAATGTCCACAATAGCCAAACTATGGAAAGAACCTAGATGTCCATCAACAGATGAATGGATAAAGAAGATGTGGTATATATACACAATGGAATACTATGCAGCCATCAAAAGAAATGAAATCTTGCCATTTGCGATGACGTGGATGGAACTAGAGGGTATTATGCTTAGCGAAATAAGTCAATCGGATAAAGACAACTATCATATGATCTCTTTGATATGAGGAAGTGGAGATGAAATGTGGGGGGGTTGTAGGGAGGTAGGAAAAGAAAAAATGAAAGAAGATGGGATCAGGAGGGAGACAAACCATAAAAGACTCAATCTCAAAAAACAGACTGAGGGTTGCTGGGGGGAGGGGGGACGGGAGAGGGTGGTGGGGGTATGGACATTGGGGAGGGTATGGGCTGTGATGAGTGCTGTGAAAGGTGTAAACCTGGCGATTCACAGACCTGTACCCCTGGGGATAAAAATACATTATATGTTTATTAAAATTAATTAATTAAAAAAAAACAAATTATTTTACAATTCTAGGCGTAAATGGTGTCAGATCAGCCTAGGGCTGTGGACTTCCGATAAGTTGCTGCAGGACCTGGTTGTCCAGCAGAGGGAGTGGGAGAGCAACATCTGCTTGGTGAACAGGTCTGAGCTATAGATACAAGATCACACAGTGTTGTTGCCATTTCCTGTTTTAGTATTTTACTTGGCTGCTAATGTGTAGTTCATGATCACTGCTTTGCCTTTTGGTGAGAGAATTGCCTCTGTCGCTGTTGTTGGCTTGTCTAAGAAGGGGGTAAGAATTGATGTCATAGAGAACACAAAGTGTCTTTGGATCCCATTATATGCTTCATGGGGCAGATAGAAGCCCAAGGAAAAGCCACATGGGTTAAGAATCCATCTGACAAAACCTGGTAGGATCAGAGTATATCTTATCTTAAGTCATTTTTAGAACAAGACAAATCATAAATAAATAAAAAGAGAAAATAGGAGATAGTATAAAAGAATGATTTCCTGGAATGTTACATGTAGGGAAACTGGGCCCCTGTGAGGCAGAGCAGATGGTGGAGATAGGGTTAGGAGGCAGGCTGATGAAGCCAACAGGGTCCAAGAGGGTGACAGTGGGCTGAATGACCAAGTAGTTGTACTGCATGCTCTGGCTGCTGGTAGATCAGGTTTGGTCTGCAGAGATGAGATTGGAACAGAGATCATAGGGATATGGTTGCAGATGAAAGCTAAGAGTACCTGGGTAAGGATGCAGAGGTGAACAGTTGGCTGTGAGGTAGGAAATGTGAGGTCTGAAGAGATGAACTGAGTCTTAAACTTGCCAGAGTAAGGATGGAGGAATATTTATGAAATAGATTTAGGGACTATTATGGGGTATTTATGGAATGTCCTATGCCTGGATGGAAGGAGCAGTCATATACATTATCTCACTAGGAGGTATTTGGGGATAAGGAGCCATTCTTTATACTCCCTCAACAGTGCACTGCTAAGTACCTTGATTACTTATAGAAGGCTCTCACATGAAGCAAAGGCAGCCCAGACATCTGGTGGCCTCCTTGAATTGTCTCCCAGCAAGATCTTTTTTTTTTCTTTTTCTTTTTCTTTTTTTTTTTTCCCTCCAGTGTTTGGCACAAATACATTCTTCTCTTAACTTGAAGCAGGCTGAAGAGAGATTATTAGGTTAGGGTTAGGGTTAGGGTTAGAACATAGTGCCAAGTGCATAGTGCATAGTGCCAAGAATTCATCTTCTGTTCCATTCAGGCACATAGGTTAGAGCTCTCTGATGACCTGGGGAATGGTTCCAGTTATTTAGTGAAATGGAACAACCATTTCAACTTATGAGTTCTACAGGATTTAAGGCAGGGTGGTGGGAGCAGGGTTTGTGCATAGTGCCAAGAATTTATCTCCAAATAGCTGGTGAAACCATTAAGCCCTTTTGGCTACTGATATTAAATTCAGAACTCACATAAGCCAAAATTCATCATTATTGGCTCATCAAAATTATAGTTTAGAAATTCAAAGTAGTGAAAAAGTTTTTTGTTAAAACAAAGCTCAAGAGATATGTCTAAATGAATTTTTGTGATACAAAATTCATGGTGTGTTTTTAAAAATAATGTTTTTCTCATTTTGAAAGTGGTAGACGCTTGTTGAAGAAAAAAATTGGGAAACATAAAAGTACAAAAAGAATAAAGAAAATATTACCTATAATCCTCTCCTTGGAGATGACCACTTTTTAAAATCAATCAATCGTTAATTAACATATAATGTACTAGATTCAGAGGTAGAGGTCAGTGATTCATCAGTCTTATATAATACCCAGTGGTCATTACATCATGTGCCCTCCTTAATGTCCATCACCCAGTTATCCCATCCCCCTTCCTACTCCCCTCCAGCAACCCTCAGTTTGTTTCCTGTGATTAAGAGTCTCTCATGGTTTTTCTCCCTCTCTAATTTCATCTTATTTTTCCCTCACTTCCCCTATGAGCCTGTTTTGTTTCTTAAACTCCACATGTGAGTGAGACCATGTGATAATTGTCTTTCTCTGATTGACTTATTTGCTTAGCGTAATATCCTCTAGTTCCATCCATGTCATCGCAGATGGCAAGATTTCTGTTTTTGATGGCTGAGTAATATTCGTGTGTGTGTGTGTGTGTGTGTGTGTGTGTGTGTGTGTGTGTCTTACATATTCTTTAAACTGTTCATCTGTTGATGGACATCTGGGCTCTTTCCATAGTTTGGCTACTGTGGATATTGCTTCTATAAACACAGGGGTGCACGTGCCCCTTCGGATTACTCCATTTTTATCTTTGGGGTAAATCCCTAGTACAATTGCTGGGTCATAAGGTAGCTCTGTTTTCAACTTTTTGAGGACCCTCCATACTGTTTTCCAGAATGGCTGCACCAGCTTGCGTTCCCACCAACAATGTAGGAGGGTTCCCCTTTATCTGCATCTTTGCCAACATCTATCATTTCCTGACTTGTTAATTTCAGCCATTCTGATGGGTGTGAGGTGGTATCTCATTGTGGTTTTGATTTGTATTTCCCTGATGCTGAGTGATGTGGAGCATTTTTTCATGTGTCTATTGGCCATTTGTACATCTTCTTTGGAGAAATGTCTGTTCATGTCCTCTGCTCATTTCTTGATTGGATTATTTGTTCCTTGGGTGCTGAGTTTGATAAGTTCTTAAATCTTCTCCCATTCTGTTGGTTGTCTTTTGGTTTTGTCAACTGTTTCCTTTGCTGTGAAAAACTTTTTAACTTGATGAAGTCCCAATAGTTCATTATTGCCTTTGTTTCCCTTGCCTTTGGAGCCACGTCTAGCAAGAAGTTTCTGCCACTGAGGTCTTGGAGGTTGCTAACTGTGTTCTCTAGAATTTTGATGGATTCCTGTGTCACATTTAGGTCTTTCATCCATTTTGAGTCTGTTTTTGTGTATGGTGTAAGGAAATGGTCTAGTTTCATTGTTCTGCATGTGGCTGTCCAATTTTCCAAAACCATTTGTTGAAGAGACCATCTTTTTTCCAGTGGATATTCTTTCCTGCTTTGTCGAAGATTAGTTGTCCATAGAGTTGAGTGTCCATTTCTGGGTTTTCTATTCTTTTCCATTGCTCTATGTGTCTGTTTTTATGGTAGTATCATCTTGATGATTACAGCTTTGTAATACAGCTTGAAGTCTGGAATTGTGATGCCACCAGCTTTGATTTTCTTTTTCAACATTCCTTCGGCTATTCAGGATCTTTTCTCATTCCGTACAAGTGGATTTTAGGATTATTTGTTCCAATGCTATGAAAAAAGTTGGTGGTATTTTGACAGGGATTGCATTGAGTGTATAGATTGTTCTAGGTAGGACAGACATTTTAACAATATTTGTTCTTCCAGTCCATGAACATGGAACATTTTTCCATTTCTTTGTGTTTTCCTCAATTTCTTTCATGAGTGTTCTATGGTTTTCTGAATACAGATCCTTTGCCCCTCTGGTTAGGTTTATTCCAAGGTATCATTTGGTTTTTGGAGCAATTGTAAATGGGATTGGCTCCTCAATTTCTCTTTCTTCTGTCTCATTGTTAGTGCATAGACATACAGCTGATTTCTGTGCATTGATTTTATGTCCTGCCACTTTGCTGAACTCCTGTGTGAGTTCTAGCAATTTTGGGTTGGAGTCTTTTGGGTTTTCCACATAGAGTAGCATGAGAGATGATCCGTTATTAGTGGATTCTTTTGGGCTTTAGTATAATGCACGTACTGTGTAATTTACATAGCTGGATTTGTACTTTATAATCCAATTCATATTCTGATCTTTGTTTCCCCCCCCTACAATACTATATGGTGAAGAGTTTTTAATGTCATTAAGATTTATAAACATTTTGATGGTTGCATAATCACTGTATGAATATACCATTATTTAATTTTTTATTTTAGAATTGTTCATCTTGAAATAACTTGTCTTACCAAAGTTGCAAAAATTGTATGAAGGTTTTTGTTATACTTTTCCCCTGGCTTTGCAAATGTTAAGATCTTACGTAATCATATACAGTGGTCCAAATCAGAAAATTAACTATGATATAGTACTATTAACTGATTTCCAGACCTTATCTGGTTTCACCAAGTGTTCTGCTAATGTTGAGGGTCATGCATTGCATTTAATTTAATCTCCTTTAATTTTGGATAGTTCTTCTATCTTTCTCTGGCTTTCATTGCTTTGACTTATTTTGTAGAATGTCCTTCAATTTGGGTTTGTCTGACATTTTCTCATAATTAAATTCAGGTTTGCAACTGGGCAAAAATACCACAGAAGTGATGTTGTGACCTTCCTAGAGTATCAGTTCAGAAAGGTGAGATATCATAATCTATGAAGCCCATTTCTGAAAATATCATTCTATGGTACCACTCAAAAAAGTGGTACCAGAGATGCATTTTTTTGCTGTACATTCATCAAACAGTTTGAACCAATTGTCTTTGATTCAGTTTTTCACTAAAGTCCTTGGCCAATGTCAATTTTATAGAGTTTCTTGGTTTTAGCGACCTGAAATGCTGTTTTATAAGAAGTTGTCAAAGCACAAATGTTTGTGCATGAAATATTAATCATTTGTCTGTGTCATCATTTTAATCCAGTACCTTTTCCATAGATTATTTTTTTGGCTTTGAACTTATTATTTTAATGCAAATACCACTTAAATAGGTGGTTCTGTTGGTTTATTAGCTATGTTTCTACAAATAACGTACTGTGGTTTTAGCCCTTGACCGTCATTTATGGCTACAAACCCATTATATGAGGGATCATATTCCAAATAAAAGAGATATAAACTTTCAACCTTTCTCTTTTTGGAATCACTTCTGCAGTCATCATTTGGTTAATGACTATTGCCACATTCAGAAAAAGTATGTTATTTGGCGGGGGGGCAAATGTTTAGTGGAGCTTATTTAGCCATAGATTTATAAAAAGGCTTGACTAACATTTAAATTAATTATAAAAATAAATTACTAATGATGCTTACATTTTTCAGGTTTTTATATACTTTGAAGTTTCAGTTGACAAATTAACTTTAAAATAATTGGTTCTACTTTTTTTTGCTGTACATTCATCAGATAATTTGAGTGATCTGTATTTAGCTCATGAGACATGCACCTCATCTCATGAATTCACTGACTGGCCCATATCTTTCTCGGAGGAGCCATTGATTACATGCTTGGATGATGCAGCAATATCAAATTACTGTTTCCAAAGGTTTACTCAACTAACTTTGGTATTTTTCTTATTGTATACCTGTAACAAAGAGTTCATGGGCTGGCATCATTTCATAGGCCACACTTTGAGTAGCACTGGACTGAAGAAAACGATAGAACTATAGCTCCCATTCGAATAGTACATTGCAGCCTGCAGAGATTGTCACATGCACTGTCTTCTCATTCACATCTGCTGTCAAATTCCCATACCTAGACAGTGGCAGTAGGGTCTTAAAAACCCCCGGATATTCAGACCCCGCTGTCCATTGTGCTCTCTCATCTATGATTCCTAAATATCTACACAATACCTAAGTACCTAAGTAATATGTACTATTATTACTTTTTCCCAGCTAGCTATTTGCTGTGACAACTTGGTCCTGGGTGGATGAAGAGTCTCTTTTGGTGATTCATTTTCTAAGTAGATTTGAATTGATTCTATTTGTGATGCTATAAAAAGTTCTAGAGTTAATTTTGTTCTCTAAATTTATTATTCTGAGATTCTATTAGGAAAATAAATTCTGTGTCACTTTTATAAAATGTCACTTTAGAGAAAATGAAATCCTTACTCATCTTTCTCAATGTAACTTAAATGTAGCAACCCCTATTTATTTGCATGAATGAAAAACGGGACACTAAAAACAGGTATCCTGGCATTATTACATTTCCAGCAACTTTATAGATTAATTTAGTCATTTCTAATTTTTGACCCCCTCTTATAAAAGAGTTTGAAACTAAAATGCCCACGGGGCCAGGCAGGTTCTATAAGGAGGGTAGTTCCCTTTGTGACATGTGCTCTTCATCAATTCTTGGCTTACATTTCTTTTTTCCTATATAGATGTTTTTGCAGTTTTTAATGTATATAGTTCTATGTTGATTGATATCTGATTATTATACATCTTTGCATGGGTTGGCCCCCAGATGAAGGGAGTGGGTACAGCAGTGGACTGTGGTGGTCTGTACTCCAGCTTAGGTTTGTTGTCTCAAACATCCTCTCATCAAATTGGTTACTGTCCTCCTTAGAGGAACATTTTCCCTCAGTTGTCTTCTCTCCCCCCGACCTTTTTATTGAGAGATACTCTTCAGTGGGAAGGTTTTATTTCCTCTTTTTAAAAATTATGGACTGTATATAGAAGAATAACTAAGAAATATGATTATTAGTCTCTAAAGGCTAATAATAAAATGTACATTCACATATAAATAGAAGGTTCCAGTGTCTTAGAAATCTGAGTGCCCTGCCCTGATCACACTATTCTTCCCCTGGTGGTAACCATTTGCTGACTTTTATATTCATTATTTCCTCTCTTGAAAACAATTTTTAAAATCACCTTTGTATGTATGTGTGCCTAAGCATACATGAAAACATGATTAGTCAGTACCAACCTAGCTGAATAGGAAAAGTGCTATATTGCTATTGTTAGAAAAAGTCTCCTGGGAGAAAATAAGCTGAACAGAGTTTCTTGGACATAGTTCCAAGAGACCCTTCTTGAGAAGTCTTTGGGCAAAGGCTTGAAGGAGTCCTGGAAAGTCAAAACACCTGGCAGGCCAGGAGTGTGGGCCCGGGGTGTCCAGAGGAAAAATGGGTAGAGAGAGTGAGATTCTTGTGTTTGCTGCTTCCCAGTTCACCATGATCAACCCCAGCGCTCAAGGGTAGGTAAAAAGCGGTGGTTCTCAAAGTATGGTTCCTTGGCCAGTGGCATCAGTATTATCTGAGAACTTGTTAGAAATTCCTAGGTCCCAGGGCAGACCTATGGAAGAGATGTCTCTGGGGTTGGAGTCCAATAATCTGTGTTCCATCAGTGACTCAATACATGCTAAAGACTGAGATGCAATAGATAGGAGTAGGTACTCTGCTTATATCCTCAGTTGATCCAGGTTGTAGGGCATGGAAAGAAAGAAGAAACTCAGTTAATTAGCATATGGTCAAAATAGGCTGAGTACAGATAACAATAGGAGCCAGGCTCACAGGTATTCTATCATGGATCAAAAAGATAATACAGGGGCACCTGGGTGGCTCAGTGGGTTAAGCCTCTGCCTTCGGCTCAGGTCATGGTCTCAGGGTCCTGGGATCAAGCCCTGCATGAGGCTCTCTGCTCAGCAGGGAGCCTGCTTCCCCCTCTCTCTCTGCCTGCCTCTCTGCCTGCTTGTGATCTCTCTCTCCATCAAATAAATAAGTAAGATCTTAAAAAAAAAAAAAAGATTATACAAGGCAGCTGGTATTTATGAGATGACAGTCCTCAGTTCGGCTTCTTTTGGTGACACTGCTTCAATCCTGACACTATCCTGTAAACCTGGTGCACATTTTTTAACCCAGGCTCTTCCTTCATCAATCTACCTTGAGATTACCTTCAATTCTGTCCTCTTTCCTGTGTTCTGTATCTTCTTCTTGGTTTACTCTTGCTTTAGTGAAGCTCAACATTCAGTAGTTTCTTCCAAAAGAGTGTATGGGATGTAAATTTTTGGAGTCCTGGAGTATCTAAAAATGTCTTCATTCTTTATCATACTTGAGTATTTGGCTGAATTTAGAGGAATGATGAAGACATTGCTTCATTGCTTCTTAATCTTCAGTCTTCTTGCTTCTGGTGTTGCTGTTAAGAAGTCTAAAGCAGTCTGATACCTGTTTTGTTGTTGTTTTTTTTTTTTAAGGTTTTAATTATTTATTTGAGAGAGAGAGAAGGCACGAGCTTGGGGAGGGGCAGAGAAGCAGACTGCCCACTAAGCAGGGATCCCAAAGTGGGACTCAGTCCCAGGACTTGGGGATCATGACCTGAGCCAAAGGCAGACACTTACCTACTGAGCTACCCAGGAGCCCAAACAATTACTACTACTACTACTACTACTACTACTACTACTACTACTACTACTTCTCCTTCTTCTTCTTCTTCTTCTTCTTCTTTAGATTTTATTTATTTACTTATTTGAGAGAGAGAGAAAGAGCTGAATGCAGAGCCCGTGGCAGAGCTCGATTCCAAAACCCGAGATCATGACCTGAGCTGAGATCAAGAGTCAGATACTTAACTGACTAACTGACTAAGCCACTCTGGCACCCCTGATACCTGTTTTTTTGTTTTTTTGTTTTTTTGTTTTTTTGTTTTTTACTGTGCTCTGTTCTTTCCCCTCTGAAGCATGCAGAATCTTCTGTTTGTCCCCACAGTTCTGAAATTTCACAAGAATATGCCTTGATATCAGTTTTTTTAATATAGTGTATTTTTAAAAATTAATTGTTATCACCCTTCCAATTTGGACTTGTACCTTTTCATCCTGAAAAATTACCTCAAATTATTTTTGTTGATTCTCTTCTATTTTCTCTGTCCCTCTTTCTGTAATTTCTGTTTATTTGTTTGTTTTAGAAGTTGTATCTCGTAGGCTTGTTGCCTTTTAAGTTTTTTTGTATATGTTTTGGTTCCTTTTTGGTTTTGGAATGTTTCCTTTTTTATAGCCTGCAATTTTTTAAAGATTTTATTTATTTATTTGACAGAGAGAGACACAGTGAGAGAGGGAACACAAGCAGGGGGAGTGGGGGAGGGAGAACAAGGCTTCCCATGGAACAGAGAGCCCGATGCGGGGCTTGATCCCAGAACCCTGGGATCATGACCTGAGCTGAAGGCAGATCCTTAACTGACTGAGCCACCCAGGGCCCCTGATTTGTTTATTTGTTTGTTTGTTTTAACACAAGGCACATGCCTTTGAAGTTTTGACATCGGCACTCTGAATTCCCTTAAAAACTTAATGGAGTAGGAAAGGTAGAGGTTTTTAAGTCCCTACACCAGTCACTAAACTTGTAAAGGATTTGGGGTCCCCCTTTTATATTTTATATAAAATTTTAGGATTTTATATGCTGCTTAGGATTTTATATGCTATTAAGTCTTACTCTTTAATTGTGAGAAATCCTGCTCATGATAACTTCAAAACAACTGGGAAAGGTCATATATGAACCCATATAATTTCTACACTTCCCTAATTACCAGTTGTGTTTGAATTCATTCTCATATGTCTGAACAGACTGTATACCTCACTTCTGTGGGCCATGTCTATCCCCAGGACTTGCTCTGAGTTAGAGCCCTTGGATAGGGCCTTCAGAATGCTGGCAATTCCTTTAGGAGAATATGTACCGTGCAGGAGATCCATTCCTCCGGCATCTCCACCCAAACTCCCCAGATTTGGGGCAATGTACTTGTAGCCTGGGGCTGTGTTTGGTTTCCTGCTTCACTGATGATATTGGGTTTTTTTCCCCATCATTTTTTCATCTTTGTTGTTTTCAGGAAAATGTGAGAGAGGACCATGGAATAGAATATATTACTGTACCTTCTTTACCCAGAAGTTCCACAGAAATAGTAGTTTTCAAGGAAGGTGAAGTCAAAATTGGCTGGAATGTTACAGGTTGAGAGTTTGCTTTGGCCCCAGAGACTTGTGAGGAAATAGAAGCTATTAGGGCAGGGTGACTTAGAAGGGGGAGGAAGGAAGGAAGCATTCCCAGAAACAGCAGGGGCTGTGGCTCTTGATCTGGTTTAACTGAGCCTTATTTAGGTCTGTTTAGAGTACTCTTTTGTTTTCTAAACTTTGAATCATCAGAATCCCCTAGAAACTTGTGAAAAAGCATATTCCTGGGCATCATTCAGGAGGACCCACTCTGGCAAATGCTGGCTGGGAAAAGAAGGGAAAAGCAAGCTAGTGCATGATTGTAATGCGACATTTCACACATAGATACAGGTACGCCCAGAGATCCTGCCGGTTTGGTTCTAGACTGCTGCAACAAATTGAGTATGTCAATAAAGGAAATTAAATGAATTTTTTGGCTTCCCAGTATATAAAACAACGTATGTACTTCAATTAAAAAATACTTATTGCTAAAAAATGCTAACTATCCTCTGACCTTTCAGTGATTTTTTTTGTAATCTTTTTGCTGGTGGAGGGTCCTGCCTGGACATCGGTGGCTGCTGTCAGGGTGGTGGTTGCTAAAGGTTGTGGTGGCTGGGGCAGTTTCTTAAAACAAGGCACATATGAGGTTTGCTTCATCAGTGGATTTGTCTTTTCATGAACCATTTCTCTGTGGCATGCAATGCTCTTTGAGAGCATTTTACCCACAGTAGAACTTCTTTCAGAATTAGAGTGAGTCCTCTCAAACCCTGCTCCTGCTTTATCAGCTAAATTTATGGAATATTCTAAATCTTTTGCTGTCCTTTCAACAGTCTTCACAGCTTCTTCACTAGGAGTAGATTCCACATTAAGAAACCACTTTCTTGGGACACCTAGGTGGCTCAGTCAGTTAAGTGTCTGTCTTCAGCTTGGGTCGTGATCTCAGAGTCCTGGGATCAAGTCCCGTGTCAGGCTTCTTGCTTAGCAGGGAGCCTGCTTGTATGTGCCCGCTCTCTCACTCACCATGTGCTCTCTCTCTCTCTCTCTGACAAATAAGTAAATAAATAAATATAAAATATTCTTTAAAAAAAAAAGAAACCACTTTTTTTGCACATCCTTTTTTTTTTTTTAAAGATTTTATTTATTTATTTGACAGAGAGATTGAGATCACAAGTAGGCAGAGAGGCAGGCTCCTTTGCTGAGCAGAGAGCCCGATGTGGGGCTCGATCCCAGGACCCTGAGGTCATGACCTAAGCTGAAAGCAGAGGCTTAACCCACTGAACCACCCAGGCGCCCCTCTGCGCATCCTTAAGAAGCAACTCCACATCCATTTAAGTTTGATTATGAGGTTGCAGCAAGTCAGTCTCAGCTTCAGGATCCACATCTGGTTCTAGTTCTTTTGCTATTTTCACCACATCTGTAGTAACTTCCTCCACTGAAGTCTTGAACCCCTTACGGTCCTCCATGAAGACTGGAATCAACTTCTTCCAAACTCCTGTGAGTGGTGATATTTTGACCTTTTCCCATGAATCACAGTGTTCTCAATGGCATCTAGAGTGGCACAACCTTTCCAGAAGGTTTTCAGTTTACACTGCGGAGATCCATCAGAGAAATCACTATCTATGTTAGCCTCAGCCTTACAAAATTTATTTTATTTTATTTATTTTTTTTATTTATTTGACAGAGAGAGATCACAAGTAGGCAGAGAGGCAGGCAGAAAGGGAGGGGGAAGAAGGCTCCCTGCCGAGCAGAGAGCCCGATGTGGGGCTCGATCCCAGGACCCTGAGATCATTGACCCGAGCTGAAGGCAGAGGCCTAACCCATTGAGGCACCCAGGTGCACCAAAAAATTTATTTCTTTAGTAATAAGACTTGAAAGTAAAAAATACTTTTTGATCCATGGACCGCAGGATGAATCTGTAAGCAGTCATGAAAACAATTCATCTCATTGTCCATCTCCATCAGAGCTCTTAGGTGACCAGGTGCGCTGTCAATGAGCAGTCATATTTTTCTAAAAGATTTATTTATTTGCTTTAGAGAAGAGAGAAATCAGGATGTTGAACAGAGGGAGAGGGAGAATCTCAGGCAGACCCCCTCGCTGAGTGCAGAGCCAGACTCAGGACCAGATCTCACGACCCTGAGATCATGACCTGAGCCCAAATCAAGAGTCGGTTGCTCAACCAACTGATCCACCTGGGTGCCCCATAAGCACTCATATTTTGAAAGGAATGTGGTTTTTTTTGAGCAGGAGGTCTCAACAGTGGCTTAAAATATTCAGCAAACTATGTTATAGACAGATGTGCTGTCAGCCAGCGTTTGTTATATCATTTTTAGAACTCAGGCAGAGTATTTAGCATAATTCTTAAGGACTGTCGGATTTTTGGAATGAGCATTGGCTTCAGCTTGAAGTCACCGGGGTGTTGACCCCTTATAAGAGGCTCAGCCTCCCCTTTGAAGCTTTGAGACCAGGCATTGACTTCTCTCCGGCTATGAAAGTCCTAAAAGGCATCTTCTCCCAATATAAGGCTGTTTCATCTGTGTTGAAAATCTGTTGGGGCACCTGGGTGGCTCAGTCGGTTAAGTGTCTGCCGTTAGCTCAGGTCATGATCCCAGGGTCCTGGGATCGAGCCCTGCATTTGGCTCCCTGCTCAGTGGGGAGCCTACTTCTCCCTCTCCTTCTGCCTCTCCCCCTGCTTTTATGCTTTCTCTCTCTCCGTCAAATAAATAAAATCTTTAAAAAAAGGGGAAAAAAACAGAGAAAAATCTGTTGTTTAGGGCAGCCACCTTCACTGATGAACTCCACCAGATATTCTGGATCACTTGCTGCAGCTTCCACATCAGCACCTGCGGCTCCGCCTGGCACCATCATGTCATGGAGACGGGCTTTCTCCTTAAACCTCACGAACCAACCCTCTGCTAGCCTCACACTTCCCTTCTGCAGCATCCACCCCTCAGCCTTCACAGAACTGAAGAGTGTTAGAGCTTTGCTCTCGATTAGGCGTTGGTTTGAGGGAATGTTGTGGCTTCCATGTAGACCATTAAAACTTCCTCCATACTGGGAGCAAGGCTGTTTTACTTCCTTATCACTTGTGTGTTCACTGGAGTACCACTTTTAATTTCTTTCAGAAACTTTTCCTTTGCATTCACAACTTGGCCAACAGTTTGACACAAGAGGCTTAGATTGAACTTCTCTTGCTTTTGACATGCCTTCCTCACTAAACGTAATCAAGTCCCAGCTTTTGATTTAACATGAGAGACATGCAACATTTCCTTTCCCTTGAACACTTAAGAGACCATTATAGGGTTATTAATTGACCTAATTTCAATATTGTTGTATCTCACGGAGTAGGGAGGCTCAAGGAGAGGGAGAGAACCAGGGGAACGGCTGATCCGTGGAGCAATCAGAACACACACAACATTTATCGAGAGGACACAGAGACATGAAGTGAGCAAATGCTGTTGGAAAAATAGTGCCAGTGGACTTGCTCTGTGCAGGGTTGCCATGAATCTTCAATTTGAAAAAAATTCAATGTCTGTGTAGTGCAATAAAATAAGGTATGTCTGTAGTTCCTTTCCTTGGTCTGTAGCATTTCAGAGAAATGTAAAAATTCCTGTAACCTCTTTATCTGCCGTGGTTCAGCTACTACCTAATTAAAATTAATCAGTGCCTTTAAGCATAAAGCAAATCATGTGTTGGGCTCTTGCCAGTTATTACGGCTCTTTTCTAAACAGAGTATTTGACTCTTGCTATAAAACTCTTAATTGTCATTTTTCTTTGAGGCTCTTTTTCAAAGGATGGAGATTTCTAAAACCTGATTTATTGCAATGTCGGAACTACATCTTAGTCTTTATGGCATTTTGTAGTTAATTGTTATTACACTGGCGTAGAGCTTCATTAACAATTGAAACATTTGTGGATATACTAAACAAAAGTTTCATTAATTTATTTATTAAAATGTACTTCATCTACCAACTCTACTAGAAAACCAAACTCTCTTACTTGGATATTTCCAATAATTTGCCAACATTTCTTTGTTATTTCATTATTCTGTAGTGGGCATGAATCTTATGCTCTCAACACAGGTATGTAAGCCCTATCTTTTTTTTTTTTTTTTTAATTGAACATAAGCTTTATGCCAAGCCCTCATTTTATAGAAGTTTAGTAAGGCCAAATCAACATTTCTTCAGTCAGTTCAGGCCCTTTCTTCCCCTACTTCCCTGTGTACCTTTAGGATTGAAAGTCAGTCCCAGGAGTGCCAAGACTTTCCAATGGGTAAGATGGGGGTGGGGATAAGCCATCTGCCCCCAGGTGATTGTCCTCTGTTCCCAAGGTATTGAATATAAATTGGTCTTCATTCATCAGACACATTATCCTTGTTTCTGCTCTGTCCTGTCCCAAGGGCTCTCCAGTGACCTTCAGACACACAACAACATTTGGATGCCCTTCTCAGAGATATTTATTAACAAGTAACTTTCTTGTTTTTCTCCATCTTATGACTCCCTATCTCCCACAGCAAGGAAGTCTGTTTCTCCTTTAGGATAGGAAAAACTGGATTTTATATAATCATGCATTTTCTCCAATCCATTTGGTAATGCATCCTCTTTTGCCATATCCTCAAAAGATCAGGCTATTACAACTAAAAAAGAAAAGATCTTTTTTTCTACACATCTCTTCTTCTCTTTGGAAGTAGTAGATGCCTTAATCTTCAGTTTGAGTTGGGGAAATGTCATGGGATAGAAAGGAATTATTAGAAATGAAAAGAACACCAGCTTAATATATGAAGTATTATTCACAATCATTATACTGGAACTTGTAATATATGATGAATACCTATTATGCGGTATACATTTTTAATTTTAGTTTGATATTGTTTTTCTACTTTATTAATATTATTTCTATGTGTCCCTGTGAAGAAATAGAAGGCATTCTTCATCAGTGAGAGATGGCTCACTGGCATGGATGATGAAGATGTGGCCTTGGAAATTTGATTTTGGGTTAAGAACTGGGAGTACCTGATATTACTATACATATTCTGCCTCCGGGAAGATGGAATAAACCTACTCTCCCCTGTTCCTCCCACTAGGTATAACTAAAGCCTGGATATTATGTATAAAACAAATAAAAGAAGACTCTGTAGAGACAAGAGGCAGGGACTAGGACCTGAGGAATGACATGATGGTGAGTTCCTTGGGTTTACTTTCTGTCTCATAGATTTCAGACTCAACACTAAAGAAAACAGCAACTCAGAAAATGCCAGTGGGTGCAGATTAAAAAAAAAATGTTTTGAGAAAGGTTTGATCTTTCTAGCCAAAGGACTAGGAAACGGACAGTCTCACAAGACAGAAAACTTCTAGATGATGGCCACTAGACTCCAGTCAAATTCCACAGAAATATCTATGGTCCCACTATACCTTCTCTAGCTGAGAGCAAGTGAGGAGCCTAGGCTTCCGCCCTCATGAGACTGTAATGAGGCCTGCAACACGCCCACAGGGAAGGTGTCAGAGAAGGCTGAGTAGGGATCTGGGACCTCCATCTCTGCTAGGCAGTAATGAACACCCCTCCCAGCCCTTGCAATGCCAGTGGATCACATGCAAAGCCTGGGCTGCTTCTCCCACCAGCTGGTGAGGAGATAACCCTTCTCTGCCCCATTAGCATGATGTAAGAGGGGCTTAATGGAGAGTCAGAACTTTCCCCAGCCCTCAGTGGTCATGAGGCCATCTTCTCCCCTCACCATGTTAGTGGTACCAAAATGGGCAGTAGTAGTGAGGCACCCCTCTTCAGCCAGTGTGGCATCAGGGAAGGCCTAGTGGGAAGGCTGAACTCCCATTCCTGCCTAGTAGTAACAAAGGGTACCTTCCACCCTTGTTGTCAATCAAGGACAAATGAGGGACTTGGACTTTTCCCACATGAAAACTAAAGACAAGGAAAAGTTCTTGAAAGCAGCCTGAAAGAACTGACACATTACATTTGCCTATAGGAAAAATAAAACAAAACAAAAAAACAAACAATTTAAATGACAAGCAGATTTTTCATTAGAAACGATAAAACACTGGAAGGGAGTGACAGACATTTTTCAAGTGCTGAAAGAAAAGAACTTATATTCAGTGAAAATATCCTTTAGGAATGAAGGGGAAGTGAAGACTTCTCAGATAACAGAAAGCTAAGAAAATTTGTTGCCAGTATGTGTACCCTAAAAGAATGGCTAAACAAAAACAAGACAGAAATGGCAAAAGAAAGAATCTTAGAATATAAAAAAGGAAGAAAGAATCTGGGAAAAGCCAAAGGAAAAAAAACGAAATGGTTGAATACAATAGATTTTCTCTCTAGAGTTTTTTTTTTTAAAGATTTTATACCTCTAGAGTTTTTAAAATTATGTTGGATTATTGAAGCAAAAATGTTAACTGTCTATGTGGTTCTCAATATATGGAGAGGAAATAATTAAGGCAATTATAAATGAGGGTGAATAAAGGGGTATAAAGAGAAATAAAGTTTTTGTGTTTCACTTGAACTGGTAAAATGTTGACACCAGTGACTCTGATCAATTAGATGTAAATAATGTAATGAATGCCTAGAGCAAACACTAGAAGAGCTCTACGAAGAGATACACTCAAAAACATTACAGGTAAATCAAAATGGAATTCTAAAAATGTTCAATTAACTTACTGGAAGGCAGGAAAAACAAAATAGAGATCAAACACAAAGTAAGAAAAATGGCAGATTTGAGGCTTAGCATATCAGTGATTATATTCAATATAAACAATTTAAACATACCAATTAAAGACAGAGATTCACACTGTATATTTAAAAATGTGACCCAACTATGTGTTGTACAAGAAACTCACTTCAAATGATTCAAATGATATATGTGAGTTAAAAGGGTGGAAAAATACATACCATGCAGATCTTAAGCAAAAGAGAGCAGAAGTAGGTGTATTGATATCAGATAAAGTAGACTTAGAGCAGAGAAAGTGACCAAGGACAGAGAGAGTTATTACATAATGATAAAAGAGTCAAGCTACCAGCAAAACCTAGTGATCCCAACTCTGTGTTCACCCTATCACAGAACTGTGAAATACATGAAGCAAAAACTTAGAGAACTAAAAGGAAAAATAGACAAATTCACAATTCTAGTAGGCAACATCAATATTCCTTTCAACAATCAATAGAACAACTACAGAGAAAATCATCAAAGATATAGACGATTTCAACTAATAGGCGCTAATTGACATATAAAGCACTTCACCTAATAGCAACAGAATATGTATTCTTTTCAAGAACCCATGGAACATATACCAAGATAGACCATATCCTAAGCCATAAAACAAACCTCCACAAATTTTAAAGAATTGAAATCACATAAAGTATGTTCTCTGACCACAGTGTAATCAAATAAGAAATGGGTATCACAAAGATGATTTAAAAATCTCAAGCACTAGGAACTAAACAACATACTTTTGAATAATCTATGGGTCAAAGAAGTCTCGAGAGAAATAAAAAAAAATACACTGAACTGAATGAAAATGGAAATACAGCACATGAAACTTTGTGGGACCAAGTTAAAGCAGTACTAACAACGAAATTTATAGCACTAAATGCTTGAATTAGAAGGAAGTTCATAGATTGTTTGTCTAAATTCTTCCTGAATGACAATACAAAAGGGCAATGATAGAGCAAGAACTGAGCTTTTGGGAGTCTGACTCTATCTAATATGGACAATGTTACCACCTGGCATGTTCCCTGATTAAAGACCTGGGTACCAAGGGAAGGTGTGCTACTTAGATATTCTGAATCTGCTCTTGTCCTACACAGTTACCTTGCTTCATGAATGTTTTTCATCCTTGGTTAAGAATAAATCAGGATCTATGTTAGATACAGGGTAAGCTGCTGTAACAGGATATCCTAAAATATAGTTGCTTGAAACAGATATATATTTCCTTATCATCTTACAGTTCAGTAATTGTTGGTCCAGGTAGGTGAGTCTGCTTAGCTCCATGAGGTCATTTAGTGATCAAGGTTCCATTAATCTCTTTGGCAGGACTGTCTAGTAGAAATGTCTGCAATGATGGAAATGTATTTTCACTGTCCAATATCATAGCCATTAGCATGTTTGAAGTCAGAGGCCATAATTTTTAATTTTATATAATTTGAGTGAATTTAAAATTAAAATTAAATGTACACTGGTGGTTACTGTGTACCACATTGGACATTACAGCTATGGATATTACTCTGTTCAGCAAGATTGAAGCTGATTCACTACAACATTTGTTTCTAATCCACAGAAAGGTGAAACACTAGAAATAGGGGGCAAGTAATATCTTTATTGGCAAGTGAAAGTAAAATTACAACATCAATTCTACTCACGTTTCCTTGATGAAAACTTAGCCACTCTGTTGGGGTTTCCCAGCACCACCCTCGGGTTCAGTGATTTACTAGGGAGGACTCACAGAACTCAGTGTGAATGAGTCACAGGACTCATACCCATGGCTGTGATTTATTACAGCAAAAGCATGCAATGCAAACTCAGCAAAGGGAAGAGACACACGGGGTAAATTTTGGAGGAAATCAGGCACAAACTTCTAAGAGTCTTATCCCAGGGGAGTCACACAGGATGTGCTTAATTCCTCTAGCAATGACTTGTGACGACACATGTCTGCCAGGGAAATTCATTAACAACTTGGTGCCCATAGTTTTTATTGGGGTATCCTCTGCTTTGCACATATTAAAATCTCATATTCTCAGAAGGAAAGCAGGTGATTAGTATAAACCATATGGTTTGTACAGTTTGGGCACTCTTATCATCAGGGAAAGTTTTAATATTTAAAAATTTTTTTTTATTTATTTGACAGACAGAGATCACAAGTAGGCAGGGAGGCAGGCAGAGAGAGAGACGGAAGCAGGCTCCCTGGTGAGCAGAGAGCCCGATGTGGGGCTCGATCCCAGGACCCTGAGATCATGACCTGAGCCGAAGGCAGAGGCTTAATTCCCTGAGCCACCCAGGCGCTCCAGAAAGTTTTAGATTGATGTAGGGGAGTGTTTACCAGTCAAGTTTCCAGATGCTAGCCAGGGACCAAGCTTACAAGCAGTCTTTTCTAATGAGCCATGTGCTTTCCCAGCATAGTAACACCTACCTGCAAAGGAGAATAGGAAATGTAGTCTCTTGATGGGGAGCCACAGGTCCATTTCAAACTCTATTACTCTGAAGAAGTGGAGAATTGATTTGAAAGGATAACAGTTAATGGAATTTACACACTTTGCGACTTTACACAAGTGGCTTAGACTCCCTGCTCTTTTGGTTAAGACATGTGTCTCTGAAGTAGTACATACAATGAACCATATAGGGCACACAGTAAGTGCTCAGTGACACTTCCACTTCTATTATTGTTATTAATAGTCTATTCTTAGAGCACGTGGGCTGGTTCATCCCTTCCTTTCCATTCTTAACCCACCACAAACTTGGAAGTTTTATTAGAAGTGGAATCTGGACCACTGCCTTCCTTTTGGCTCTCTCTATTACAGATTGTTGCTATCACTTCTTGCTTTGAAATCTTACCTTGGGTTTCTCCTTCATCACTTCTCTGAATCTTCTTGTATTTTCAACCTCCCATTGTCCATTTTCCCTCAGTGGTGAACATGAACCTCCCTGCATTCTTCAGTGCTGGGCTAGCCCAAGGTTGCTGTATTTGTTTTATGTTCGTGAATAAAGCTTAAATGTCATTTTCTTCTGGGAAGCCTTTCCTGAACCCTCTACCTTTGGCTCTCCTATTGACTGTGTACTGTTCTTGGTAGCTGTGTTAGTTTCCTATGGCTTTTGTAACAAATTATCATAGACGGGGTGGTTTAAAACAACAGGAATTTATTCTTTCACCAGTCCAGAGGCCAGATGTCCAAAATCAAGGTCTGAGCAGGCCATGTTCTTTGTAAACGCTTTAGGAGAGATCCTTGTCTTGTCCCACCTTCTGCTGATTTTGGCCGTCCTTGGTTTGCAGATCATCTCTCCAATATCTGCTTCCCTTTGCATGGACTTGTCCCCTGTGTGTCTCTTCTCTTCTTATGAGGCCCACCCTAATGACCTCATCGTATCTTGATTACATCTGCAGAGATCTTATTTCCAAGTAAGCTCACATTAGCAGGTACTGGGGGTTAAGACGTCAACAAATCCTTTTAGGGGACATAATTCGTCTCATAACAATAGCACACACACTTAGCATACAGCAGTTATTTCTTCGAATTGTTTTCTCTAGACTGTAAGCTCCTTGAGAACAGAGACCTAGTCTGTTTTACTCATCAATATAACCCCAGGGCCCGGCAAAGAATCTGGCACATCACAGATGCTCAGAGAGCATTTGAACAAATGAATAAATGAAAACTCTGAAATATAAAATTCTTTGTGTTTTACTCCTCCATCTAATCCCAACTTCTTACCTCTCTCAAAGCCTTGGTGGCCTCTGTGATTCCTGAATCTTGGTCAGTAATCACCAGATCCTACTGAACTAGCTGCTACCTATCTTTTGCTGGTGGCTGCTATCGCCTTCTCTTTTCTAGCAATTACCACCAGCCTAATTCAGGATATTGTCATCTCTCTCCCCTGGGCTAATGATGTTCCTCCAGTATCCTCTTTCAGATCCTTTCCTATCCATTCTCCGTATTGCAACTTGAGGGATCATATTAAAATGTAAATCTCATATGTCCTTCTACTACTTAAAATCTGTCAATACCTTCTTCTCACATATGGCTTCTGATGCTGTCCATCTGCTCCCAGCCTCCCTCCCCAACCTCTCAGCCACCCTCCTTGTTCTTTATGTACTGGACATAATATAATTCTCATTGTCTTAGCCAGTTCTCTGTTGATTCAGACTTTTGCACATGCTGTTCCCTTTGTCGGGAGTACTCTTCCCACCCATCTTAGCCTAACTCCTACATATCTTTTACATCTCAGTCCAAATATCTCCCTCAGTTAAGACTCCATGAGTGCCCTCCCCAGGCTTATGTTTCCCTGCTATTGGTGCCCCCCGAATAGGTTCTCAGCAGACCTCACATTTCTCTTTTGTAAACCTTGTCACACTTTACATTCTTTGTTCATTGTCTGTCTTCCATGCCACGTGAGGGCTGGGGCTGTGTCTAGCTTGTTCATCTCTGCATCCCCAGCATTGCCTGACTTATATATGGGCTCAACACATTTTTGTTTGAGGAATAGATGCATTGGTCAATTGCTGTTTCTCTTTGTTCTTTGATTTGGCTCCCACTTTGGGAAACCCATTTGTGATGCCTGGTTCGTAGAAATCAGAGTATGTGGCTTTTTTCTTGCTTGGCTCCTTTCAGTCCTTGCTTCTGTGGACCTTCTTATGCTCAGTAGAATTCTTCCCCTGGTGGAAGAAATCTGTGATGACCAGAGTGAGGAACGCTTTAATAGAAGATAGAACTTTCATATTTATCAGGCTGAAAGGGGGAAATCTTTACCAAATTCCCAGCATGGTGTTGAGGTGGAATAGTGGGCTATGTGTGGTTACTCAGATTGCCTCTCTTACCACGAAGAATATTGCTGGTGGGAAAGGAAATATATACATATACATGTATATATATATACACGTATATGTGTATACACACACACACACTGACTATTCATTGCCTCCTCTACATCTTAGACTGTTTCTTCCTAACTCTTGTTATTTTTCTTAAAGATGAAGATACATAAGGACACAGTATTTGTAATTTCTCCACTCATTGACCAACAGTATATGTTCCCCCAAATTGAAGTGTCTTCTGTTTCTATGTATATGGTTTCTTCATTTAACAAATGTTTACTGGGGCCTCCTATGTCTAAGTTCTGGGCCATGGGCTCAGGATACAAAGATGAATACAATAGAGTCTGCCTTCTTCTTTTTTTTTTTAATTTTTTTTAAAGATTTTATTTATTTATTTGACAGAGAGAGATCACAAGTAGGCAGAGAGGCAGGCAGAGAGAGAGAGGAGGAAGCAGGCTCTCCGCTGAGCAGAAAGCCTGGTGCGGGACTCGATCCCAGGACCCTGAGATCATGACCTGAGCCGAAGGCAGAGGCTTAACCCACTGAGCCACCCAGGTGCCCCTAGAGTCTGCCTTCTTGAAGAAAGAAGGCTGGCTGGAAAGATACGCCATGTGGGGCAGTGTGGTAGGTGCTATGATAGAGAGGTATGTGTAATCTTGAAGGGACCCAGAGTGGGGAGGCAGAACTTCTAGTAATTGTTTGGAAGTGCACATTGTTAGTCTGTACAAGTGGTTATGTCATTTCAAAGGCTTTTGATCAGATCTAAATGCATTCTCTGTATTAACATGTTGCGATTTTTCTACATCTTTGAAAAGGTTTTCTGGGAAGCAGCAGGACCTAAAGGTTAGGAGTAGGGGGCCTGAAGGCAATTAGACCTGGATTTAAAATCTGGGCCTGTGCCTGACCTTCCAGCTAGGTGACTTGGGGAAATCCCTTACTCTCCCATTTCCATAAAAAAAACATACAAGGCGGGGATTAAATATCATAGATACAACACGTATGGCACGTGCCTGCTGTAGAGTAGGTGTCCATTCTATCTTTTCCCAGGTGACTAGAGCTCTTTTTGGCTCTTAGTGGTACTGGTGACAGAAACTTGTTTATGTTAAAATCTTCACGGGACACACAGAGGCTTAGTTGGCTGATTTTTTTTAGAAAGATGTTTATTGGTATAAAAACAACTTAAACATTATATAAATACAATATAAATATCTCTTTTAAAAATATGCATAAGTTAGCCATATATTTGAGGTAAACTTACACATTCCAAGAAATGACCTGGCTCCAAAACATTGAGGATATTCAAGCTGCATAGCATTTTACATTAACTTTTTCAAGATGAATACATAAAATATTTCAAGTGGCACTTCATAAAAAATATAAATATCTATTACTTATATAAATTAACTCAACATATTTAAATATCAATAAATTAAAAATAATTAAAATAGTGTCCTAACGCTCATACTTTTAGTTCTTCACAGAGAACAACATAAGTTATGTGCCCAATGGACAGGTTTCTAACCAGAGAAAGGAATGCCCATGAACTACAGCAATCTTAGATGCCCAGGCTACATGATCCGAATGGCCCTCAGGCTGAACTGCAGGAAATCCTCAAGGCTCCGTAGGATGAGGTGAATTGTTGTGTGTTTCAGCCACTTGTCCTGCGACTTGAAGAGAGCCTGCAGGCTGGCATCTGTGGTAGGGTCGGGGATGGTCACTTCAACCTGATTCTTCACATGAGGGGAAAAGAAAGTTAAAAGAACTATTTAAATATTGAACAAATCCTTTTGAGTGGAGGGATGCTCTGGACTGTGAAAAGACATTCAAACTCGGGGTGAAGGAGACTACTTGGGGCTGCCTGCCCTGACTCACCCAGGTAGGGTGAGGTGCCCCTCCTGCAAGCCCACCTGAGCCCACCCAGTGTGAAGGCCTTTCACAGCAACTGAATTCTAATCATCCCTTCACTGCTCTTTCTCTGTTAGACCATGGGCATCTCGAGGACAACCATGGTATCTTGTCTTCTCTTAAGCTAGACAGTGCCTGGCACATAGCCTTATCCAGCTGGCATCTACTGAGGGTCCACTGATCTAATGGGGTGTAAGGATGACCAAGAGACACCTTTTCACAGACCCACTGACAAGAGTCTAGGTAATTGTGGGAGGCCTTGCATCTCCAAAGTGTGCTTCTAGGGCATTGCAGTGTTGGCATCACCTGGGCCTTATTAGGGATGAGAGTCTCAGGTCTCACCCCAGACCTGCTGGATCCTACTCTGCACTGTGACAAGATCCCCACAGGTTTGGTGTGCATTTGAAAGTGGGAAAAGCCCTGGTTTAAGGCAAACAGCCAGGAAAGGTAGTAGCAGTATCAACACCAATATGCCTGCTTTTCTGGAGACCTTCTCATTGTGCTTTGTTCAGAAGCTCATCCCCACACTGTGCCCTCAAGCCTCCATTCGGTGACATTTGAACGGCTAGCTGGTAATGACCAAAGCCTTTGGTACCTGCTCTTCTAGCCTTTCACCATTTTTCTACATTAACTCTTCTGGCAAAAAGTAGGGGGAAAGAGTTGAAAATACCACAATGACAAGAATATCATTTGGCAATAATTAACAAAATTAACAAAAAAAATTTTTTTGTGCTCTCTGTTCTTTTTTATCATGGATCACTGAGCAGGATTGGAGGTGGTTCCTTCTGCCTCTACAGATTTTTTTTTTCATATTTCTTAAGCTGTCCTAGTAGAATTTGATGTTAAAATCCACCTCATTTAATATAGTTTTAAATATGGTTAGTGATGTCTTTTGCAGAAGAGAGCCAAAAGAAAAAAAAAAAAAGGTTTCAACTATGAGGAAATATTTCTTAGATCCTTTCCTTTACATGTAGCTATCTCTTTTGAATTGGCTTTGCACTCCCAAGTTGTCTAGGTCTCTTTCTTTGAGCCTGTCTTCCTCACACCAAGGAAGGGGATGATGGAATGCTCACCATGGGCCTCAGCTTCTGGAGCAGGTGTTTGGTGCTGATGTACACAGAGTGGGCATTGTCCTTATTACCCTCATAGTTGGCCTCTAGGTATTTCAGGTGTGTCTGAAACTCCTGAAGACCAGTAGTGATTCTTGTCAGGCAGGTCTCCTAAGAGGAAAGATGGGAAAATCTGTTATTACTAGAAAGATATAATCAATTTTAAAAGTTAAACTGCTACAAGTCAGCAACTTCTCCCTCTGCCCTTCCAGGGGACTTCAAGTACTTCTGAGCATTGTATTTTGAGACATCAGACAGCCTCAGATGGCCCCTTTTAAAATATCTGGACAGAGACATCACTTAATCAGTTTTACCCAAAGCCTGATAGGTGCAAGGGGGTCCTTCTCTGATTCTCCCCTTAATATCCTCCATTGTGGCTTTACTCCTGCTCTTGTCAATATGGGCTGAAACCTCTTTTTATGTACTGTTTGGAAGTCAGTTTAGCGGATCCCACTGTCTGGGAGGAGAAGCGGGTAGAGAATGGCCTCTACGGGAAGGGCAGACCTGGGTCCTGCTAAAGGCAGCCAAGGAGGAGATGGACCACCTTATCCAGGATGTATTAGCTAAACCTGCTGGGGTTTCTAACATTTGACAGCTGTGAAAATCCCAGCACAGAAGGGCTGTCTCTAACCATGCCATTCAAAAATAACTTGCCTTTAGGAAGATTTAAGTTGGCCTCCTCCTGAAATTTACATGACCTTCTTTACATTGATACCCTTCTTTGTTTTCCGCCTGGTCTATATGTATACAGACGCTGCATGTAAGAGGGAGAACTTTTGACTAAGGAGTAGCTAAAAGAGAACGTGATGTGTTCATACCTGATTGAACTGAGACTGGAAGCATCTGTCCTTTTCTGCCAGTTTTGGAAGATTTAGGTTGTTCTCTGCCAGTGCCTCCTTGCTGTCTTCACACTTGTTATACTTGTCACACATCTGGGAAGGAATACCAGAACTGTTATCATTTAAGTGTCTCTAAAACAAACACCACTAGAGGGCCGATTCATGTTTTACCACGGCAGGAAGTTCTCTAAGAAAATGAAGTCGCAGGGCATTAGCCTCCAGGCAAACGAGGTCTAGTGAAGATGGGCATGCTTGGGTTCAATGCTGGGCTCACCTATGACTTCACACCTGTTACCTATCCTGAGTCTCCGCATCTCTATCTCTTCAAACTGGGGATAATGAAACTCCTCCACTGTAAGCTGTGTGTGTGTGTGTGTGTGTGTGTGTGTGAGATGATGAGCCATATTTATGTAAAGTGTGTGGCACATAGTAGGAACTTGATAAGT
Source organism: Martes martes (assembly GCF_963455335.1). Classification (NCBI taxonomy): domain Eukaryota; kingdom Metazoa; phylum Chordata; class Mammalia; order Carnivora; family Mustelidae; genus Martes; species Martes martes. Next base: position 56,023,349 of record NC_137899.1, on the reverse strand, counting down.
GACAGCAGTTTTGATGATAATTGGGTGAATATGATTTGAGCTATATCACGTTCCAGCTAGAAGGACCTATGAGATCACCTAGTCCAATTCTGTAATTTTACAGAGGGGGCCCAGAGGTGGTAGGGAATTCGCCAAAGATCACAAAGCTGGTTCAGCAGAACCAGAACTAGATTTGGTTCAGGGCTCCCAGTACTCTCCTGAGTTCTTTCCTTTCCACCAAACATAGCCAAATTACCCCTTACCTTTAAAGCTTTGGAGCTGCTTTAACCTACCTACGATTTTGCCACTTGCATCTTATATGCTGGAATGACTGTAGGGAGTCCCTAACCACTGAACTCCCATAACCTAAAAGTCCTATGATTGTCCTGAGAAGCTCAACATTTCTTTCAGCACTTTGCTAATCCTTCCAAAGTCCAAGAGACACAAGAAGATTGATAGACCTTATTTTTTTGGTTAGGGATAAGGAAGTCCTGGGAGACAGTGATGCCCAGCTCATGCCAAGTATGGGGCTGGGAATGGGGCCAGAGGGCATGGATTTCAGCCCCATTATATGTTTTCCAAGAGGGAAAGGAGCTCCCTGAGACCAGCGGCAGAAAAGAAGTACAGCAGACAGTCTGCCCCTCTGGCCTGAAATCTGTACTGCCCCAGAACCCAGCTCAGACCTCCCAGTGCAGAAGCCCTTGTCCACATCCAGGGGCCAGGAGATGAATGCCCACACAGGCCCTTTATCACCCTCAGTTGAGCCTACCCACCTCCTTTCTCAGTGCAGAGATTTTGCCAAGGATGAACTTAATGAAGTCTTCCATTTTGTCTGCAGAGGTGAGTGGTGGTCTGTTTGAGGTGGCATCATCTTTGGAATCTCCTCCCAGGGGTCCCGGGGTAGGGAAAGCAGTAGCCATCACCAGGAGCAGCCCCAGAGAGAAGGCCACTGGACTGAAGGCGCCTGTGCCGGAGGCAAGGGAGAGCAGCCAGTGAGCAGAGTGCACCGCTGGGGGAGCTGTGCTTCTGGCTGCTGGCGCCCTGCCAGCCCTCCCAGCGGACACACACCCCTCCCTCCGCCTGGCCAGGCCGCCGGGCGGTTCCAGGGCTAGGGATTGCCTTCACTTACTTGTAGAGAGGGAGTTCATAGCTGAGGTCCTGGAGGGCAGATGGATCTCTCTCTTTCGTTCCTGGTGGGCTCCAGGGCAGAATGAACCTCAGACATCCCCAGTCTCATATTTATTGGGGCTTGAGACTCTAATATTGAGACTCATGGGAAAATCCCACATTTGATAAATCTTTGTTGGAGGTGGGGGTGGGGCCAGAGCGGGTGGGGCTGATTGGAAACCTTATTAAGATTGTGCAATGTGACGTCCTTTAGCATCACAGGAATCACAACTCGGGGAAAAAGTGCTGCTTAGGTCATTAGGAAGGCTAGAACTAAGAAGCAGGATCACACTTCCTTTACTTTCTTTTCTGCTTTTTTATTTTTTTAAATTTATTTATTTATTTATTTATTTATTTATTTTTAGTGACTCAGCATTTTGGCATGTCTTAAGAGGGAAAGTAAAGCTGAAGTCTTGCATGAAGTTTGGGGCGGGGTGGGGGGGGGGCGGGCAGGGTGAGAAGCTAAATCTGGCTATGATTAAAAAAACACTTCAATTACCAGATTAACAGGCTAGGATTTTGTATTCCAGTTAACTCATATTTGTAAAAACCTAAGATGTTTTGATCTGAGCTTCCTCAGACCACGACACAGACCACTAGCCGGGGGTTTCAAGTAAGGTGCCACCAGGAGCCATCTGCAGGACTTCCCTTTCCTGGCTGTCTCCGTGACCAGCTGTTGCAGACTGCCTGCCTGCCCCCAGATCTCACGCTCTCTACAGGAGCCTCCAGGCACAGTGTGCCGTGCTCGTGTACCTGACTCCTCTGTGCCACCATGTGGCATCTACCAGTTTCTTTCTCACCTCTTCCAGCCCACTCGAGCCGGGTCAGCCTCAGCCCTGCTCTCTCCCTGGGGCCCCTGGTGAAGACTTGGATCTCTGTGCCAAGGGGTTTGCCTTGGGCTGCTGGCGCTGTCCCCACTGCTGGCAACAGGGTGGCCCTACTCCTGAGATGGAGTCTGAGGAGCCCAGGTGGTTCTCGTCTCCGCTGGGGCCCTCAAGTTAGCGACACCCACTTGGTTCAGGGCCGAAGTAGAGAGAATACCACTTACCTCTTCGATGGGATGTCAAAGAAGGACCTTGTGACATTTTCTAGAGCTTGTGTTCATAACTTTCTTCTGCTGTATGACTTGTCTTGAGTTCAGAGGCAGCTGGGCAGAAATTTCCTAATGCAGACAAGGATCTAAGGTTCTGAATCACGCCTGCCCTAGGTTTTCTTATTGGGTTGAACCTGTACAGCTTGTACAGGTTCCCTCTGCCCTTATAATGACGTCTCTTGCAGGAGGGTCCTTGGTCTCATGCAAATGGGCTCTAGACCAAGCTGCCCTACCAGTCTCCCAGACACCCAGGCAGCTCACAAGATTGGTTCCAAGCTGAAACTAGGACCTTTGTACAGCATCAAAAAAAAAAAAAAAAAAAAAAAGAAAGAAAGAAAGAAAGAAAAAAAACAGAAAGAAAGAAAGATTTACAAAACACTGTATTATCACGATCAGCTTCTTTGCTTTGCAAAGATCTCTCATCAGGATTGCGAAAACAAGGACCTCTGCTAGGGTATTTAAAATATGAACCGATTTACTCAAGTTTTGTTTTGTGAACAACACTTTAGGACTCGCCTGTTGGGGAAAGTGAGGTCATCCATTCTTTCACTGACTTTCTAAACAGAGACAGGTCCTGTGGCGGTAGTGGGGTTTTTTGTTTGAAAATGAAAATGGGAGAGGATGGTTGAATGTTTTCGCTTTTACTGTTCTTGGGTCTTGAGCAACTCAGACACCCCCAGCCGAGTCCTCTCTCTTGCACTGAATGAAGCCATCTCTCCTGGCCCCCGCTGTGATGCATGCAGTAGGCCTCTGTAATGTGGGATTGCTCTTTCTCAGATATCTATGCTTTAGAAAATATGACTCGGTAAATTTCAAATACTTAATGACTCAACCACATACAGATTTTTCTTTTCAGTTAAATGTTTGTAAAGGGGCGCGTGGGTGGCTCAGTTGATTAAGCATTTGCCTTCTGCTCAGGTCATGATCTAGGGTCCTGGGATTGAGTCCCATGTTGGGCTCCCTGCTCAGTGGGGAGCTGCTTCTCCATCTCTAGCTCTCCCTGTTTGTGCTCTCTCTGTGTCAAATAAATATATAAATACAATCTTAAAAAAATACAAGGTTTTAAAGTAGGAAGTACATGTATCATGATAAAATGTTCGAACATGACATCAAGACATACAGGGAAAAGTAAATCTCCTTCCTTTCCAGCTCCTATCTTCAGAGGTAGCCCTTGACTCACAATGTTTTCTTTTCTTTTCTTTTTTTTTAGATTTTTAAGAGAGCAAGAGCATGTGCGCACGCTCATGTGAGTGAGAGAGAGTAAGGGGAAGGGCAGAGGGAGAGAGAGAATCTTAAGCAGACTCACCACTGAGTGGGAAGCCCCACGTGGAGCTTGATCTCAGAACCCTGAGATCATGACCTGAGCCGAAATCAAGAGTCAGACACAACCAACTAACCAACTGTGCCACCCAAGCATCCATGACCCACAGCATTTTCAACTAAGTCCTCTGTTACCCTACTCTGGGTGAGGTTTTCTCAGCAACCTAGGTACATACTTCTGGAAGACCTCGGAACACTCTGGATTTACATGATTGTTATATATTGTACACACATGTGTACACATTTGTACGTAAATATACACACACTATGATTTCCCGTTGTGTGGATGCCACCTAGGTAGTTCTCTACTGCGTGGAGCACAGGGTTTTGAGTTGTACAGCATGGGTTTAAAGCCCAGCTCTATGACACTTACTGTATGACCTTGGCTAAGTTCCCCAAGGATCTGTGCTCTTGTTTGCTCATCTAATAAAACTGAGATAATAGCAGTGCTTCCCATATTGCTGTTGTGAAGACTGAAAGATGAAGTGTGAAAAATCCCTGGTATGTAGTAATGTTACAGGATTTTCTCCTTCAGTGCCCACTGTTTCTTGGTCATGCTGCTTAAAGAATGAAGAGGTAGACCAGGCAGCATGATGGGCAGCAAAACAAGGTTTATTGAGTGGTAGTACAAAGTCCCAAAGAGGGAGGGGACCCGAGAGGGTTGTCCTGGAAGTTTTTGAGTCTAGGGGTTTTTATGGACTTGTTAGTGGGCTATTTTAATCTGATTAACCCTCTCTGTGCCCATCATCCAATCAGGTTTTCATCTACCTATCACATGGGAGAGGGTCGAGGGCTCCTTCCAGGGTGGTGTGCGATCTTTTAAGGGTGGTTTCCTCTTAGGGCGGGGCCCCTTGTCCCTGCTTGCCTGTTTTCTAACTATTCTTCATCAGCAATGCCAGAGGAAACATTTGATCTCCTTAACATTCTGTGCACAGGGTCCCTGCCTTGGAGAGGTCCTTCAGCTCAGCTCTGTCATCCCTCATGTGGTCCTGCCTTCTCTGAATGAGCCAGGCCTCAGTGCCAGTGATCAGCTGGGGTCTCCCAGTAATTCTTCCTCTGAAGAAATGAGATTCTGTGTTTTGTTGAAAATGCCTTTTGGCAAAAGTGGAGAATGAAGGAAAAAAGTGGTTTCTCCCCTTTTTGAGAACATTAAGATCCCCAAGGTTGGTCTCTCAATTTGGATATTGAGCCTGCTTGTGTTTTTCTCCTACACCATTTCCAAGGCTTTCTGCCAAGTGTTTTTATGACAGAAACCCCCAGCCTTCCCTGCCCATGGTCATCATCATTATTCATAGTCTTGAAAGTGGCCCTTTAGGGTGAGGGGGTATGACTTCGTCAGACTTTATACTTCTGGCGATCTTATGCTTCTGTGCATCAGAGCAAGTGGTATGGAGATGGGAATGCACGTGTATGGAGAGGTTGGAGGATTCTGTCTGCCACCTTGCACATTGCAAGCCTCTGGGATCTATATTAGTATCAGTGCTTTGGGCTGGCATTTTCTTGTGAGAGAAATGGGCTCTTTTTTGCTCCAAAGCACTAACATAACATCTGTAACTCCACCACGGTAGCTTCCTTTCTTTGGATCTCAGCAGATCTTCTACTTGGAGAACTCATGCATCATATTTTAATATGTAAAAAATGACCAGGAAAGGCCATGCTGTCAGCAATTTATTTATTAATTACCTCAGTTTTTGGATTGCACCATAGCTGATTTGAAGTGACGGGCAGCTGAGACTAAGAGAGGCAGGACAAATGGGAACCTGTGGGCAGGAAGATGAGAACCCAAGTAGCTTTGCAGCCCTTACCACCTTATCTAGGCTGGCTGCTCCTGTATGTGCCCCTCAGAATACTGCCCATGACTGCTTTCCTACATGTTTGTGGGGTCCACTTCAGAGAGTTCATCAGTGCATTCCAGGTGAAGGAGAAAAAGTAACTTCCATTTGGCCTTAGGCTCTCAGGAGAAGGTGTTCTCCACATCTCAGGTTAAAATGTGGTGTTGTGCTCTCTGTCTTTATTATTATTATTATTTTAAGATTTTTAAATTTACTTGACAGAGAGAACACAAGCAGGGGGGAGTGGCAGGTAGAGGGAGAGGAAGAAGCAAGCTTTCCGCTGAGCAGGGAGCCTGACATGGGGCTAGATCCCAGGACCCTGTGATCATGACCAGAGCCAAAGGCAGATACTTAACTGACTGAGCCACCTGGGGTGCCCCTGGAATGGAACCCATTCATTCATCCAATAAAGATGGAGAGCATCTCCATCTTTATTCCAGGGACTGGGAATGGGTGGGTCTGTGATCTAGTGAGAGGGAGTATCCCAAGAACAAAAGAGAAGTCATTGGGTACTAGGGAACTTGCAGTTGCTGTCAGAATGCGGTTTCACTTGTCACTAAGTCATAAGAAGTTTACAGACTGAAACAGTGGGTTATTTAACAGCTCCTTCTGGGGTTGGCTCCCGCTAAGCGGACACCAGGCCAGTAAGGCTCTAGAAAATGTCTGCTTTGGGAAAAGCGGTGGTATTTACTCAGAGAGAGGATATGAAGGATATTTGGTATATCTACTTGGAAAGGGCTGGCTGATCTTGGAGGACAGCCCTACCTAGAGACCAGAGCTCTGGACAGTTCCCAGCCTGGCCCAATCCCAGTCCTGGCCAGCACAGTTTGAACTCTGATGCCCAGTTGTCACTCCTGGTAACTTCTTGATTTGGCTTCAGCTTTTCTGAGGGCAGAGGTGTGCTGGGGTTGTGCCTCGCTCTCCCTAACCCAGGAAAGGGGCATATCAGCCTGCTGGGTGCCTGATCCCACACTGCACATGGAGGTCAATGAGGAGGCCCTCATTGTTTTGCTATCAGTGTTTTGCCTTGAGACCTTCCCCTACTGAAGTGGAAAATCCCAGGCATTTTAGGAGGGAAGTGGCCTCTGTTGGGGCCACAGTGTAGACTCCCCTTGCCTTGGGGACCGCCCCCCTCCTCACGTCCCCTTTCCTCTGGTCTCCAGGCCTGGATGAGAGTGCTTGGATTTCTTGATGTTAATAAGCCAGCTGCTCTGAAGCCATTTTGGTGATGAGAACTTGGTTTTCTGATTCTGAAGGAGTCCCAGTGGCCCTGCGCCCTGGGACAGGGGAGGTCATTCAGGCTCAGTTTCAGTGCTTCATCTCTTCTCCATCTGTGGGGCAGGCCTTATGTGTCAGTGGCTGCTGGTTCTGCTTTACAATTAGGAAACGTCAACTTGTCAGCAAGGAGCACTGAGTTAATTTGTTCTCACGAGTCATTTGAACCATCTTTGGTTTCTCCAAAGGTCTCAGTTCTCTTGAGTTCAATGTCGTAGGCAGAAACTAAACATGCAAAAGCATTGGCTGGTTCCTTCCACTCTTTCCCTCAAAATTAAGGTACTAAGAACCCATTTGAAAGCATCACATGTAATGGTAAGACCAGGGGATTCTGCTGGGCTGGCTATGACGTATTTCACCCCCTTTCCCTGCCCTTTTGGCTACTTATTTGCTGAAAAGAGAGTGTCTTTGTCTTTCTGAACTAAACCTCATATATGTTCTACTTCGCAGGCTGCATCTATGAGGGTAGGGAAGATCCACTGTAGTTCTCATGGTGGAATAATTTCCATGATACACTTTGGACGTTATGAACACTCTGTAATTCTGAGATGTTGGGGCTTATTCCTGAAGAAGGGTCCATCTGGATTAATTAAAACTGTTATAGAAGAATTCAGATCCAGGTAAGCAGGTCAAAGAATCACAAGTAATTTCTGATGAGCTAGTGAGTTCTATATACCTATGTATGGGTGTGGTTTTAGGCAATGCAAAGCAGAATCCTTGACCTAAAGACCATAGCCATGGCTCCAGGGGGTGCTGCCCTCACTGTGTAGGGGTGGCCTTAGTGGCCTGGGTTCCCAAGAAGCTGGGCTGGTGGTCTGCTGTCACTTTGGTCTGTTGGACCTGTAGCTCCTACTGTGTTGTGGGGTCTCCACAGTGGTCTGGGTTTGAGCAACAATATTGTGTCCCCCAAGGGCTCTGTGGGATTATGGCCCTTTGTCTCCCATCTTGGAAGACATGTTGCTTTCGTGCTACTTTGCTACAGGTGAAAGGTAGTGGCAGAAGGGAAGGCGTGGCCTGCTGCACTAGTCAGCTTGGCAAGTGAACAGGATGCACAAAATGGTTTCCTCCACTCTGGCATTTGAAATTGTCTTCTGGGTCATACTTTTCTTGGGAGCCGATGAGCTTTTGAAAGGACAGACTGCATTGCCATAGGTTTGTTTGGGGCCTTGATACCTAAGCAATTGCTGCTAACTGCCTCAGATTCTCTTGACCTTCAGGACAATCAGCAAAGAGGCTGTAATATGTACCCCTTTCTCTGTGGCAGGTTTGTTGACTGAGGCCCCAGTAAAGCTATTGAAGACAGCAGGTATGTGATATAGTCTGGGGCAGGTCAGGTGTGAGAAGAAATTTGGATTCTGGGCTTTTTCCGTCTGATGTCGTGTGGCCACTCTGTTGGCCAGGTTTGTGAAGGCCCCTTTGGCCTTCCTGACTTGTCTTAGATTGTAGGATTCAGAAGGAGGTTTGGGCTTTTGCTACCAGTAAGAACTTTTGGCTGAATATAAGATTTCCATGAATTAGGCTTGTCTTTTCATTCCATTGCTGAATCTTTGGTTTCTTGTGTTTCTTCAGTGTTGGCTGCTGGCAGAGATGAGCACTGTGATGATGAATAACAAGAGGATTTGGGGGGAAATGCTCTTTGATCTCAGGGATCCATTAGAGAGATACTCTCTAAATTTCCTCCTAGCTCCAGTATTCAGTATTCTGTGGCTCTTCACTAACCATGCCTAATAATCCAGAGCCTACTCTTCGTGGACTCTATACTGGGAAATAGTTCTTGGAAATCTGAAAGTCTAATGCTGTCTTCCAGTTCACACCCGAGTGTGGGTGCTTGGGGACCCTCCCATTTTGACATGCCTGGGATCATGGTCGCCACAGGCAGAATAAACTGATATAGAAGATGTTGAAGCTCAGACATTTCAATGCAAGGAAACAGCAGGTTTATTAGTTATCATATAAGCAGGAACAGATCAATATTCAAAATTTTAATTATTTTTAACTTCAAAAAGAATTACACAAGTAATACACATTCAATGTAGAAAACGGAGAAAATAGAGAAAGGCAAAAAGGAAAAAAATTGCAAAATAATCTGATCACTGAGTGATAATCATTGTTATCATGAGGTTGTAATCATCCTTGTTATCTTTCTGTGTACCTATACGTACCTAAATGTACGGGAAATAGAAAAATATCATAGGTAGTGTGTTTTCTGCTTTTCCTTTCGATACTACTTTCTGCATATAAACATGCTGGGTAATTCTCTGAGTAGAGGTGAGATAAATAATGGCTGCTGAGCAACCATCTCAGCATAAGACCAGGATGGAGCCCAGGCAGAGGTGTGGTGGGGCTGGCTGGTTCAGCTCAAGAGAGCCGATGTGCTCATTTCTTCCCAACTCTGCATTTAATGATTTCCACTGGTAGCTTCATAGTAGACAAGGTGGGAGTGTTTACACTATGGAAATTGGCAAATGCTACCAACCAGCTTCCCTATGAAGGGGAAGGTATACCAGTGGGCTCAAGGGAATAAAGGGATATTTTGGAGGCAAAAATAATGCAATCAGAGATTGGTGGTCATAGGGGTACTATTTAGGGAATGCAGAAAAAGCATGTATCAAAGGCATTATTTGCTCTTACACTTCAAAGGCAGTTGGGCATAAGGTTTTTTTAAGGAAAGAAGTTATTCTGGTCAAAGCATGCTGCTGCTGTATCGCAGAATGAAGTCTGCAGTTTGTATAAACAGGTAGGTACAGGCCACCAGCTGACTTCGGGGGAATCAGGATGTGCACAGGGCAAAATTTCTGTTCTACAGAATTGGATGTCCTTCCAGTTTCCCCAGATACCTGTTCATACCATAGTAGATCAGAGCAGAGGGGAGGCCCAGCTCTTGAGCCATGGGCGAGTTAGGGGCAGGAGACTTGTCTCTGTGAGAGAATTAGACATGGCAAGGTGGCAGCCCACAGGCTTAGTAGATTTCTGCATTGTCACTGTGCCATTCCAACCAGACTGATGAATCAGGAGTCCAGCTTTGGGGTCCTTAGTGGACAGGATGAGAAGAGCCCTGAAGCATTCTTAGGGTCCCCAAAGGATTGCCTCTTGGATCATAAGTTTAGCTCTTAACTGTACCCAAATCATGAGGAATGACTTATCCTGCTGTTATTCTTGGCATTGTGTCTTAGTGTACTGCATCCTCCTTTTGATTCATCTCCGTTACAGTTCTGTTGCATATTTCTAGGACATTTCATTAGGAAAACAAACAGTGCCATTAAATCCACCCCCTGCCTCCTTCTAAGGGCACCCGCATGATGACAGGAACCTGGTTCATACTTGACTGCGTCATAGCCAAACTTCAGAATATTGAGTAAAATGTAAAACTCCCTATTAGGAACTTGGTTCCATTTACATGGCACAGCTCCCAGGCAGACCACATGAGGCTCTCTGCTTTTGTTTCCCCCCCTTGCCAAAGGATGTAAGTTTTCTCCTAACAGTTTCATCACAGGATAGAATGACATCTTGCGGATGCCATGACATCTCTCTGTTCTGAACTTCCATCAAGACGCAGACTGTGTGCCTCGATCCTCCCGGAAGCCTTCACTGACCCATTTCCAGGAATAGTGAGGGTTCCCCTCTGGGCTCTCCTGTAGCATCATGTACTGTACTAATCAGTTTCCAGGCAGTATCGTGATGTCGCAGGCTCTCGAGCTGGACTGCCTGGGTTCAAATCCCTGTTCTGTCATTTCAGGCTATAGTCAGCTTTGAAGTTACTGAACGTCCCAGCTTCATTTCTCTCCTTCGTAAACGAGGGGGGAAGCAATTATACCTTATATCATACAGTTGTTGAAACCTATGTAAAATGCTTAGCACCCTGCCTGGCACATAGAAGAAGCCCAATAAATATTAATATTGCTCTCTCTGCAATGGACTGAAAGCTTCTTGAGGGCTCCGTCTTCCAATGTCAATGAATAGGAAGCACAGTTTTGAACACTTACCAGATGCTTGGGGCTGATGAATGAATGAAAGGTGGGGTACCCTTTCAATTGAGCTATCACAAATAAGAATTTAGAAATAGAAAATAGTTTAATATAAAAAATTTTCTCTGTGTACATGTTTTTATAGATCATATAAAATATTAAGCTCTCTTGATTTTCAAGTTTCCAAGTTACAAAGACTGTAATGCTTTATTTAATAATTTTTTTTCAAGATTTTATTTATTTATTTGACAGAGAGAGAGATCACAAGTAGGCAGAGGGGCAGGTAGAGAGAGAGGGGGAAGCAGGCTCCCTGCCGAGCAGAGAGCCCAATATGGGCCTGGATCCCAGGACCCTGAGACCATGACCTGAGCTTAAGGCAGAGGCTTAACCCACTGAGCCACCCCACTTTATTTAATAAATTTAAAAATACGTATATATGTGTATTTATCCCGTGCTGCAGGCAGTACAGTTTACTAAAAGAAGCATGGATTTCAGAGACAGACTTGGTTTAAGTGCCAGCCGCGTCATTTACTGTTCGTATGGCTTTGGGCAAGTCTTCAATCCCCTGTCCCTGAGTTTCCTCATTTGCAAACGATGGCAAAGAAAACTTTCCTTCTGGGGTGATTGTGAAAATTGAATGAAATCATCGCCGTAAAACAGTTATTGGTATAGACAAAAATGTCAGCAGATGCTAATTTTTTAAGTTATTTTATTACAGGTGGGGCTAGGGACAGAGGGGGGAAAGAAGGGAAATAGAAGGGGATGAAGGTGTGACAGAGAAAGACAGCTAAAGAAGAGCAAGAGCCACCAAAAAATAAAGACTAATAAAATGGTCTATAGATTCATTTTGTTTAAAATACTATATTTTTATTTTTTTACTTTTTGCATAGGTGACACATACCCATGGCACAAAATTCACAAGGTACCAAAGGATACTCCGTGGAAAATTATTACTTCCACCCTGCCTGAGCCAACCAGTTGATATCTTTAGGGACAAGTACTTCTACAGGTTTTTTCCCTTTGGATTCCTTCCAGAAATACTCTATACATTGATAAGCAAAATATTCCTACTTCCCACAATTTAGTTTTACTCTTTTACAGAAGTGGTGGTGGATTAACACTGTGGCTTGCTTCCTATGTTGAACATGTTTTAGTGATCGTGTCTTTTCAGGAGATACAGCACTGTCTCCTTCCTTTCAGCCCTTGTATTCCATTTAATAACCCATCCCCCACTGATGGAATTTTAGGTTGTTTCCAATCTTTTGTTATTACAGATAAAACTACAATGAATACTTTCATCTGTGATTTCACACATGTGAGTGTATCAGTGGGATAGCTTCCTAGAAACGGAGTTGCTTACTTGAAGGATCCCAGCAACGAGGACAGGCAGACTGAGGTTGTACCAAGTGAGCCCTCCTGGCGAGGAGCGAGAACTCTTGTTCCTCCTACTCTTGTCAGCACATCACCGTTATCAGTTTTGATCTTTGCCTGACTGATGAGGGAAAAAACATATCTCTGTGTCATTTTAATTTGCATCTCTCTTATTACAATTAAGGTGGAGTATCTGGTCAGATATCTGAGAACAATTTTTATTTCACTTTCCATGAACTCTGTGTCATAGAGTTTGAGTTTTTATTGGTTATTGATCCTTTTTTTCTTTTAAGATTTTACTTATTTATTTGAGTGGGTGGGGGGGGATCAGAGGGAGAGGGAGAAGCAGACTCCTTGCTGAGCAGGGAGCCTACTGGGGGCTCGATCTCATGACCCTGAGATCATGACCTGAGCCCAAGGCAGAGGCTTAACTGACTGAGCCACCCAGGTACCCTGTATTGATCCTTTTCACATTGACTTGAAGGAGCTCTTGATACACTCCAAAGGGTAAACTTTTGTTCTTCATTGTATTTTTGGTTTATCATTCATGTTTCTATTAGTTTATAGTGACTTTTTTTT